>NC_042972.1:8603770-8721270 GCF_901001165.1 Salmo trutta | reverse complement strand
CCAAGGAACTTGAAACTCTCGACAAGCTTCACTTCAGTCCCATCTATGTAATGGGGGCCTGTTCGGCCCTCCTTTTCCTGTAGTCCACAATCAGCTCCTTTGTCTTGATCACATTGAGGGAGAGGGTGTTGTCCTGGCACCACACGGCCAGGTCTCTAACCTCCTCCCTATAGGCTGTCTCGTCGTTGTCGGTGATCAGGCCTACCACTGTTGTGTCATCAGCAAACTTAATGATGGTGTTGGAGTTGTGCCTGGCCGTGCAGTCATGCGTAAACAGGGAGTACAGGAGGGGGCTGAGGGGACCCAGTGTTGAGGATCAGAGTGGCAGATGTGTCTATATTATTATTTGACCCTGCTGGTCATCTATGAACATTTTAACATCTTGGCCATGTTCTGTTATAATCTCCACCTGGCACAGCCAGAAGAGGACTGGCCACCACTCATAGCCTGGTTCCTCTCTAGGTTTCTTCCTAGGTTCTGGCCTTTCTAGGGAGTTTTTCCAAGCCATCGTGCTTCTACACCTGCATTGCTTGCTGTTTGGGGTTTTAGGCTGGGTTTCTGTACAGCACTTTGTGACATCAGCTGATGTAAGAAGGGCTTTATAAATACATTTGATTGATTGATGTGTTGTTGCCTACCCTTGCCACCTGGGGGTGGCCCGTCAGGAAGTCCAGGATCCAGTTGCAGAGGAAGGTGTTTAGTTCTAGGGTCCTGAGCTTAGTGATGAGCTTTGAGGGTACTACGGTGTTGAACGTTGAGCTGTAGTCAATGAATAGCATTCTCACATAGATGTTCGTTTTGTCCAGATGGGAAAGGGCAGCGTGGAGTGCGATTGAAATTGCATCATCTGTGGATCTGTAGGGGCAGTATGTGAATTTGAGTGAGTCTAGATTGCCATATGGCCTACTTCATAAACAGTAGTATAGATCAAAGCTATGACTTAGGGCAAGGTTCCACAACTGGCAGCCTGCAGGCTAAAATAGGTGGTTTTATTTGGCCCCCCAAGCTTTCTGAGCAAACATAATTTTTTACTTTTTTGTGTGTGGGATTTTCATTGTCGGACATAAACAACTCTAAAAAAACACCAGACAATCAGCTCCAAGTGATTTTAATTCAAGAAATCTGTTCCAAAGTATTCCCAAGCTTAATAGAGAGACACGACATGATCGTATACAAATGAAAGCAAGGTTTGAAGTGATTATATTTTAGTCAAACATTATATCTTGGAGCTCCCGAATGGTGCAGCGGTCTAAGGTACTGCATCTCAGTGCATGGGGCATCACTACAGACACCCTGGTTTGAATCCAGGCTGTATCACAACCGGCTGTGATTTGGAGTCCCATAGGGCGGCGCCCAGCGTCGTCCGGGTTCGGCCGGTGTAGGCCATCATTGTAAATAATAATTTGTTCTTAACTGACTTGCCTAGTTAAATAAAGGCAAAAAAATATGTATATATATGTTTGGGCTTCTTGTGGTCAATTTGCAGTCTACAAATAATTTGTAATTATGTTAAAAAAAAAATCAGATAGAAGCTATGCCCTAGGCCTAGGGCCTACTTTATGAACGGTAGTAGAGATAGAAGCTATGCCCTAGTGCCTACTTTATGAACAGTAGCACAGATAGAAGCTATGCCCTAGGCCTAAGGCCTACTTTATGAACAGTAGTAGAGATAGAAGCTATGCCCTAGTGCCTACTTTATGAACAGTAGCACAGATAGAAGCTATGCCCTAGGCCTAAGGCCTACTTTATGAACAGTAGCACAGATAGAAGCTATGCCCTAGGCCTAAGGCCTACTTTATGAACAGTAGTAGAGATAGAAGCTATGCACTAGGGGCAGGGGTATTCAACTCTTACCCTACGAGGTCTGAAGTCTGCTGGTTTTCTGTTCTACCTGATAATTAATTGCACATACCTGGTGTCCCAGATCTAAATCAGTCCCTGATTACAAGGGAACAATGAAAAACTATAGTGGAACTGGCTTGGAGGTCCAGAGTTGAGTTTGAGGGCCCTAGGGTCTACTTTTTTTCATACTTACCATTCATCTCCATAGCCCGTCTAGAATACCTGTCTGTGTGGGCCTTGTCTTAATTACTGCTGTCACGTTTTGAGATGGGCAACCAATTTCCTTCTACAGTAACACCTCACATGGACGCACGCACGCACACACACACTCACATTACCTTGACAGATCAATTATCTCACTCACTTCGCTCAATTGGGGCGGCAGGTACCCTAGTGGTTAGAGCGTTGGGCCAGAAACTGAAAGGTTGCTAGATCGAATCCTTGAGCTGACAAGGTAAAAATCTGTCGTTCTGCCCCTGAACAAGGCAGTTAACCTACTGTTCCTAGGCCGTCATTGTAAACAAGAATTTGTTCTTAACTAACTTGTCTAGTTAAATAAAGGATAAAACATTTTTTTTTTTTTAATTGCCTGGGTGATATGACAACACGATAGAAGTGATGATATACTGTACTTTCAAAGGTGCTCAAATATAGTTTGGGTAATGGAATTTAAATATTTGACCTTGCTTATGCCAGATTTTTTGGAAGGAATTAGATAAATGAACAAAAACAGATCCCATGCACTCCAGATCCCATGCACTCAGTAGAGCTGTGCTCTGTTTCCAAGGGTTTCAGCAAGCCTCCCCTGTACAGTCTATGATATGCATATGACTGCTAATACTCTAGTAATCTCTTGTGACAAGAGAACACATGATACAAACCACATTTGCATTGCAAAGAGGAGTACGGACTAAGGTACAGCATAGCATAGTATCTGCTTGTTGGGCTTGTACTGGCCACGAAATTCTGCTACATTTGTTTTATTGTTATTTTTAAGTCAGGAACACACGGTCAAAAAAAACCTAGAGAATTTACTGCATACCTCAATTGCTAGGCCTACCAAGATTTAATTGACGTACGCAGGCCATGTGTCTATGGTGTAACTATGATATATCTGACTGAGAAACGAGTTGGCGAAAGGAGATAAGAGTAATGAATTAAAGATCTGAAAGACTAGGTTTAGTAAAGTTCATGCTCTGATTGGATTCAATGCAGCCAGGCTTGACTGTCTTGCACCATCCTCTGAAAATGCATTGTATGCTCTCATCAAGGCATATCATCACACCCCTAGATATTGTAAGATTCTCATAGATGGAATATGATAATCGTTGCATAGCCACCAATAGCCTATAGTGGGTGATTGGACTAAAATCAAGAGCTCAACAAGTTTTGGAACTTGTTCTCTATAGCTCGAAGGCAACGGTGTAAAGTACTTCAGTAAAAATACTTTGAAGTATAACTTAAGAAGTGTTTTGGGGAATCTGTACTTTAGTATTTATATATATTTTTTTACAACTTTTACTTTTACTTCACTACATTCCTAAAAAAAAGATGTACTTTTTACATATATTTTCCCTGACACCCAAAAGTACTTGTTACATTTTGAATATTCAGGACAGCAATATGGTCCAATTCATGCACCTATCACTATGATGCGATGTCATCTCTACTCCCTCTGATCTGGCGGACTCACTAAACACAAAAACTGTGTTTGTTAAGGATGTCTGAGAGTTGGAGTGTGCCCTTGTCTGTCCGTAAATAAAAAAATATATACACATTGTGCCGTCTGGTTTGCTTAATATAAGGAATTTGATGTATAGCATCTACGTTTACTTTGTACTTTCACTCAAGTACGATAATTGAGTACTTTTTCCACCACTGTACTTAAGTACATTTAACAGCAGATACTTTAAGACTTTTACTCAAGTACAATTTTACTGGGTGACTTTTCATTGTGTCACTTTCTATTAAATATCTTTACTTTTACTCAAGTATAACCATTGGGTACTTTTTCCACTGCTAGCTTCTAATTCTGGGGAGAGAATCAGGTTGTACGCAGCAACTGGTCTCAGTCTGTACCTGTTAACAGTAGCATTTCTCTCTCTCGCTCTCTCCATCTCTCGCTCTCTCTCTCTCTCTCTCTCTCGATCGCTCTCGCTCTCTATCTCTCCATCTCTCTCGCTCTCTCTCTCCATCTCTCTTTCCATCTCTCTCTTGCTCTCTCTATCTCTCTCTCCCCATCGCTCTCTCTTTCTCTCTCCATCTCTCTCTCTCGCTCTCTCTTTCTCTCCATCTCTCTCTCTCTCTCTCTCTCTCTCTCCTTCCCTCTTTCTCTCTACAAAGTAAAACAGCTCCAGCCTCTTTCAAATAATTCCATTTAACAACAGTTGTTCCTCTTCCTTGTGATTTGTGACATAAAACAAGCTGTGGTTCAGTGCTCATCGTCAACAGATGCCCCCTTTCAAAATATGGCTTTAAAGCAATGAATTGATGTCTCTTTCAGGGAGACATTTTCACACAGCTTAAACAATACACGGTGCCAGTAAAAGTCCATTGAATGAATCCCAAAATGACTCAACTGGTTCACAAAATGTAATAGGAGGGAGGAACCACTCTGTAACTGTAATTAGAGTCCGCTGTGTTGAGATTAAAGATCAATTTACTGCCCTCTCAGTTGTAATGGTCTCGACCCAGATGGCCTGAATGTGGTGGGAAGCCTCATCATTCCCCTTCACCATGCCTTAATAGGATATACTGCAGCAGTCATAGGATATACTGAAGCACTCTGTAGCAGTCCATTGCTCTGTAGCAGTCCATTACTCTGTAGCAGTCCATTTACTCTGTAGCAGTCCATTACTCTGTAGAAGTCAATTGATCTGTAGCAGTCCATTACTCTGTAGCAGTCCATTACTCTGTAGCAGTCCATTTCTCTGTAGCAGTCCATTGCTCTGTAGCAGTCCATTTCTCTGTAGCAGTCCATTACTCTGTAGCAGTCCTTTACTCTGTAGCAGTCCATTACTCTGTAGCAGTCCATTGATCTGTAGCAGTCCATTACTCTGTAGCAGTCCATTTCTCTACAACAGTCCATTTCTCTGTAGCAGTCCATTACTCTGTAGCAGTCCATTACTCTATAGCAGTCCATTACTCTGTAGCAGTCCATTACTCTGTAGCAGTCCATTTACTCTGTAGCAGTCCATTTACTCTGTAGCAGTCCATTTACTCTGTAGCAGTCCATTACTCTGTAGCAGTCCATTTACTCTGTAGCAGTCCATTTACTCTGTAGCAGTCCATTGCTCTGTAGCAGTCCATTACTCTGTAGCAGTCCATTACTCTGTAGAAGTCAATTGATCTGTAGCAGTCCATTTCTCTGTAGCAGTCCATTACTCTGTAGCAGTCCATTACTCTGTAGCAGTCCATTTCTCTGTAGCAGTCCATTACTCTGTAGCAGTCCATTGCTCTGTAGCAGTCCATTGATCTGTAGCAGTCCATTACTCTGTAGCAGTCCATTACTCTGTAGCAGTCCATTACTCTGTAGCAGTCCGTTGCCCTGTTTAACTGTAAAGCTCACTGTACCATAGAATAGGTCAATGTCTTGAGTTGTGGCAGGGCAGGTTATAGAATGGGTAGCCGTAACCCATAGAGATATAACAGATATACTATAGATTGTTATAGATTATAGAGATAGACAACAATATAGAGATAGATAGTAACAGATTATTATAGAGATAGACAAAAATATTAAGATAGATAGTTATAAATTATTTTTTATAGAGATAGATAACAATATAGAGAAAGATAGTTATAGATTATTAAAATCAATTTACTGCCCTCCCAGTTGTAATGGTCTGGACCCAGATGGACGACGCAATGTGCCTGGATACAGCCCTTAATATACTACGGCTAAGGGCTGTTCTTAAGCACGATGCAATGGGGAGTGCCTGGATACAGCCCTTAATATACCACGGCTAACGGCTGTTCTTAGGCACGACGCAACGGGGAGTGCCTGGATGCAGCCCTTAAAAACTTCTTAGGGATCAAATCCCGTTAACGGGATCGATTTGACAACATCCGGTGAAATGGCAGAGCGCCAAATTCCAAAATATTTATTAGAAATATTTAACTTTTATACAATCACAAGTGCAATACCAAATTAAAGCTTTACTTCTTGTTAATCCAGCCACAGTGTCAGATTTCAAAAAGCCTTTACGGCAAAAGCAAACCATGCTATTATCTGAGGACAGAACCACATCAAACAAACACAGACAATCATTTTTCATCCCGCCTGGGGCGACACAAAACTCAGAAATAACGATATAATTCATGCCTTACCTTTGACGAGCTTCTTCTGTTGGCACTCCAATATGTCCCATAAACATCACAAATGGTCCTTTTGTTCGATTCATTCCGTCATTACATATCCAAAATGTCCATTTATTTGGCGTGTTTGATCCAGAAAAACACCGGTTCCAACTTGCGCAACATGACTAATCTTTGTCCAAACATTTCAAACAACTTTCCTAATACAACTTTATGTATTTTTTAACATAAATAATCGATACAATTTAAGACGGGATAAACTGCGTTCAATACAGGACCAAAACAAAGTGTAGCGAGCTTTCAGGTCGCGCGCCCCTAACAAACAGTACACTTCACTCGACCCTCGTTCTGAACAGGGCTACTTCTTCATTACTCAAAAGAAAAACATCAACCGATTTCTAAAGACTGTTGACATCTAGTGGAAGCGATAGGAACTGCAAGCAAGTGCCTTGGAAATCTAGATCCCCATAGAAATCCCATTGAAAAGAGAGTGACCTCAAAAAAAATGATTCCTGGATGGTTTGTCCTCTGGGTTTTACCTGCCAAATAAGTTCTGTTATACTCACAGACATAATTTTAACAGTTTTAGAAACTTTAGAGTGTTGTCTATCCACATCTACAAATTATATGCATATCTTAGCTTCTGGGCCTGAGTAGCAGGCAGTTTACTTTGGGCACAATTTTCATCCGGATGTGAAAATAGTGCCCCCTAGCCTTAAGAAGTTTTAATTAATATACAACGGCTAAGGGCTGTTCCTAGGCACGATGCAACGGGGAGTGCCTGGATACAGCCCAAAGCCGTGGTATATTGGCCATTTGTTTTTACTGCTCTAATTACAATGGTAACCAGTTTATAATAGCAATATGGTACCTCGGGGGTTTGTGGTATATGGCCAATATACCACGGCTAAGGGTTGTGCCCAGGCAATCCCCGTTGCATCGTGCCGAAAAACAGCCCTTAGCCGTGGTATATTTCCCTTATCATAGACGATGTGACATTCTGTTCCTCAACATATCCAACACTAGCCTTTTTTACAATGAAAGGGAAAAGGGAAAATGGGGATACCGAGTCAATTGCATAACTCTGAAGACCATAGGTGTTGGCAAGACAGCCGCATTACATGAATGAATGAGTTAACTGATAATGACGATCCCTGTAGGTCACTCTTTCAGAAGAAAGGAACTAGTTTGACATTAAACACAGTAGGCGGTATGGTACAACTCACTTGCTGTTAGTACATTTGTTTTGCCCATCTGACCATACAGGCCACAGGCGAGTACAGTACTGTACAGAGATCCAAACACTTCAAAGAATGTCCCCGGCACCTCTTCCTTTCAAGCCCTTCACGGCACAGCTCCTCAGCTCTCAGCTGGGAGTACGCAGCCCGCTGAGACACACTACACGGAATGAAACTTGCGTAGGTTTCACTTTTTATCTGCAAACACTACCAGAGAGAAGCAGCAAGAGGAAACTTCTCCTGCCATATCCTCATTCTATCCTCTCAGAGAATATGTAATACACACTAACAATGTGGTGAGCAGAGTCAGCTTTTTACTCTTATTAACTCGACAAGTCCGTTAAGATCAAATTCTTATTTTTCTACCCCAGCCAAACCCTCCCCTAACCCGGACAACACTGGGCCAATTATGCACCGCCCTATGGAACACACGATCACTGCCTGTTGTGATACAGCCCAGGATCGAACCAGGGTCTGTAGTGACACCTCTAGCACTGATATTAAGTGCCTTAGACCTCTGCGTCACTCAGGAGCTAAAATGTATTATTATCTATCCTGATGCCTATTCACTTTTACCCTGTCTTCATGTACATATCTACTTCAAATACCTGCATTGCTGGGAAGGGCTTGTAAGCAAGCATTTCACGGTAAAGCCTGTTGTATTCGGCGCAAGTGACAAATAAAATTTGATTTGATTTAATTTCACTTTACCAGTAACTAGGACCTCATCAGGTAACTGTCAGATGTAACACTCCATGAGTATAAAACAGAAAACGCAAAATGTGTCCACACACCAGTTATATTCACACATTGAAGAAACAGGTGGGATCATAGGTGTGATAGAGAAGCCTTGTAACCAGCCCTAAAGAGGCAGGCCTAGCCTGGCAGAGTGTAACCAGACCTAAAGAGGCAGGCCTAGCCTGGCAGAGTGTAACCAGACCTAAAGAGGCAGGCCTAGCCTGGCAGAGTGTAACCAGACCTAAAGAGGCAGGCCTAGCCTGGCAGAGTGTAACCAGCCCTAAAGAGGCAGGCCTAGCCTGGCAGAGTGTAACCAGCCCTAAAGAGGCAGGCCTAGCCTGGCAGAGTGTAACCAGCCCTAAAGAGGCAGGCCTAGCCTGGCAGAGTGTAACCAGACCTAAAGAGGCAGACCTAGCCTGGCAGAGTGTAACCAGCCCTAAAGAGGCAGGCGAGGGTAACCAGCCCTAAAGAGGCAGGCCTAGCCTGGCAGAGTGTAACCAGCCCTAAAGAGGCAGGCCTAGCCTGGCAGAGTGTAACCAGACCTAAAGAGGCAGGCCTAGCCTGGCAGAGTGTAACCAGACCTAAAGAGGGAGGCCTAGCCTGGCAGAGTGTAACCAGACCTAAAGAGGCAGGCCTAGCCTGGCAGAGTGTAACCAGACCTAAAGAGGCAGGCCTAGCCTGGCAGAGTGTAACCAGCCCTAAAGAGGCAGGCCTAGCCTGGCAGAGTGTAACCAGACCTAAAGAGGCAGGCCTAGCATGGCAGAGTGTAACCAGACCTAAAGAGGCAGGCCTAGCCTGGCAGAGTGTAACCAGACCTAAAGAGGCAGGCCTAGCCTGGCAGAGTGTAACCAGCCCTAAAGAGGCAGACCTAGCCTGGCAGAGTGTAACCAGCCCTAAAGAGGCAGGCCTAGCCTGGCAGAGTGTAACCAGACCTAAAGAGGCAGACCTAGCCTGGCAGAGTGTAACCAGCCCTAAAGAGGCAGGCCTAGCCTGGCAGAGTGTAACCAGACCTAAAGAGGCAGGCCTAGCCTGGCAGAGTGTAACCAGACCTAAAGAGGCAGGCCTAGCCTGGCAGAGTGTAACCAGCCCTAAAGAGGCAGGCCTAGCCTGGCAGAGTGTAACCAGCCCTAAAGAGGCAGGCCTAGCCTGGCAGAGTGTAACCAGCCCTAAAGAGGCAGGCCTAGCCTGGCAGAGTGTAACCAGACCTAAAGAGGCAGACCTAGCCTGGCAGAGTGTAACCAGCCCTAAAGAGGCAGGCGAGTGTAACCAGCCCTAAAGAGGCAGGCCTAGCCTGGCAGAGTGTAACCAGCCCTAAAGAGGCAGGCCTAGCCTGGCAGAGTGTAACCAGACCTAAAGAGGCAGGCCTAGCCTGGCAGAGTGTAACCAGACCTAAAGAGGGAGGCCTAGCCTGGCAGAGTGTAACCAGACCTAAAGAGGCAGGCCTAGCCTGGCAGAGTGTAACCAGACCTAAAGAGGCAGGCCTAGCCTGGCAGAGTGTAACCAGCCCTAAAGAGGCAGGCCTAGCCTGGCAGAGTGTAACCAGACCTAAAGAGGCAGGCCTAGCCTGGCAGAGTGTAACCAGACCTAAAGAGGCAGGCCTAGCCTGGCAGAGTGTAACCAGACCTAAAGAGGCAGGCCTAGCCTGGCAGAGTGTAACCAGCCCTAAAGAGGCAGACCTAGCCTGGCAGAGTGTAACCAGCCCTAAAGAGGCAGGCCTAGCCTGGCAGAGTGTAACCAGACCTAAAGAGGCAGACCTAGCCTGGCAGAGTGTAACCAGCCCTAAAGAGGCAGGCCTAGCCTGGCAGAGTGTAACCAGACCTAAAGAGGCAGGCCTAGCCTGGCAGAGTGTAACCAGACCTAAAGAGGCAGGCCTAGCCTGGCAGAGTGTAACCAGCCCTAAAGAGGCAGACCTAGCCTGGCAGAGTGTAACCAGCCCTAAAGAGGCAGGCCTAGCCTGGCAGAGTGTAACCAGACCTAAAGAGGCAGGCCTAGCCTGGCAGAGTGTAACCAGCCCTAAAGAGGCAGGCCTAGCCTGGCAGAGTGTAACCAGCCCTAAAGAGGCAGACCTAGCCTGGCAGAGTGTAACCAGCCCTAAAGAGGCAGGCCTAGCCTGGCAGTGTTCAACTACAGAAATGCATCATGGGGACACAGAGACCTAAAACATATTCAGACGTCATTTAGGGACACAATGACACAGTTCCATGTAACACCAGCAGCACTTTAAATCACCATTAACCATCATTAGGAAGTCAATATAAACACATTAGGCAGATGACTCGAAGTACTTCCACTAAAACAGTCAGAGAGAAAAAGAGGAATAAGACTTAAAACCGAGACTTCGGGGTTGTTGCATAAATCAATGTGTCACTGTCAGCCTGTTTCTGAATTGCATCAACATTTTACTTGTAAAAAGCAGTGGCATTATTTCTCAGACTCTGATTCCTACTCCAATATGTGATAACACTAATGCACATGTTTTGGGAATATCCTGTGGTGTCCTAGTTCTGGTCACATTTTACATTTCCTTACAAAAAATGATGGGTTTCCCTGTGGCCAAAGATCCACCTTTTTTGTTGTTGTTGTTGAATGATGACTCTTCATTTGTATTGCAACTGGTTCAGAAAAAGTATCATTTATGCGTGGTTAACAGCAGCAAAAAAAAAAAAAAGGTTATCTTTAGTGCTTGGATTACCCCCTACAATCCTCTCCCCTCAAACATGGTTATCATACTTTCAAGATATTGTGTTCGTATAGAGCGATCAGTTACAAAAAAAACTACAACTGTAATATTTTATGTTGTTAGCAAAAGTATTGTAATTGGATTACAGATACTTAAAAAAAAATAGATGATTACTTCTGGGATTACTTTAAAATTCAGAAAGGATGTTTTGGCAAAAATATATTCATGACACCTTTCTGTTTTCTCAATGATATTCAAATCAGCATTGAACAAAGGCGCAAATTAAGTTGGTTCCACCTGAGCGAGTCTGACCCACTCGTCTGACCACAAGTCAGAGGCCACTATGATGATACACCAAATGCGTTTGATAGATCGCGGGACAAGAGCAGGAATAGGCTTTTGTAGGCTCCAGTCCAAGCTATGTCTTCCAATCGTACGACTGCTGTCGGCATTCAAAGATTAAACATCCAACTTGAATAAACGCTTGGAGGTAATGATGACAGCAGTGGTGTAGTCTACGGCAATACGGATATCACATAGCGCATTGATGTGAATCACACCACTGCTCTCTCATTTAGCTATTTGCGCCTTACGGATTGTGGTTGTTGTGGATGGCTGTTCACAAATATAACGTTATATGTATATTTTAACCCAATAATGGTTGAATTCAATAAGTATAAACTGCCTATCAATCATTGTTTTTGCAACCAGTGGACAGCCAATGAAAAATGCGCTCTTGCAACAGCTGTGTAGACATAGTGCCGAGCCCAGTCTCTCTGGAATAAAAGTTTCAGGGAGTTCCTCCCTTCTAAACTCCTCCACGGTATTGTGCTCCACATAATTAAAAAGATCACAAGTGTTCTCGTTCAAAAAATATATCCATAGGCCTAACGGACTCATGCACAAACTCGCACACTTTTGATAACTGCAAATTATCAAGAGATGAAAGTGTCACCAACAAAAAGGTAAACAATAGGCCTTTAGCAAATGCAGTATTTGGCATTCATTTTTCACATGCAAATAGCACTTTTCTGTAGTGCTCAATGCATGCCATTTCATGAGAGCAGCGTTTCTTTTTCAACTGGAAGCAGTGAGCCCAATCAGTTGTCCATGACAACAACTTAAACAACAGATTAGGCCAATAAGTCCTTTGTTTTTGGGTTATGTTGAGGTAAAACTATTTGAGCAAATACTCTAAGAATTTGAAAGATTTCACAAAACGTTTGAAACCAGGTGTGATAACTATTGGTACTGTTTAAGCTGGTCTTAGGACATTACATTTGACATTTTAGTCATTTAACAGATGTTCTTACCCAGTGAGTGAATACATTTTCATAATTTTTCTTGCTGGTCCCCGTGGGAATCAAACCCACAACCCATGCAAGGCAAACCCCCTAAACACTAAACACTTCCTCTGTAGCATGAGGAAACTATGAAAGACTGCACAATTCTTTATGTTACACTCGATTTTTGTGTTCAGAGAGCTTTGAGTGTGGGTTCAAACTTACATAAGAAAAACATGAATAAAATGGAAAAAGCATAAATACTACAGTCAGAATAATAAGGAGTGGCCTGAGGGTTGCCTTCCACCAGCCAAACTCATCTCACTGAGTGATGCAACAAGAAAGACAGCTTTATTAGCACAGCGAGAAGGACTCGGCCCTAAATCCCCAGACTCATCGTTCGCTTTCGTGACAAAAAGGGGGGCACATTTAAATGTGACACAAATTGTAATAGTCATGATCCTGCCCAAGAGGGCAATGGTATCTGACTAATGTCCAACAATTATAGTACAATGGAACATCAAATACAGTGAATTTGTTATTACAATCAGAGCATATTAATCATGATGAACCTGACTAAAAGTAAATTAATTGGTTGCTGTCCAAAACAAAATTAAAATGTCTGAGTAATGCTCAGTAATTACAGTACAAATAGCAGTGGCACAGATTCTAAATAGACTGCATGGGTTTGATTACAATCAGAGTGTTTCTGTGTGTTCCAATTGACAACATTCCAATTGGCAGGATTTTAAAACGTTTTCTATTTTTTATTTATTGGTGCATCAAAATACACTACTAGATTTGCAGCTCACAGACATTCACACATACAACACATCTAATCCACAACCGTCTGCAGTGTGATGCAGAGGAGGAAGTGGGATATATTACAAAAGTATCATGTGTCCTGTGACATACTGTATCTCTGACAAATAAATGTTCAGAGAGCAACTAAGTAAGTAGCTTTGCGTTGAGCAAGCCGGAACGGCTCATAGGAGCAGGAACCTATCTCCTGTTTCTGTAGCGTGAGGCAGCTTGATGTTACACCCCGTTGACAGGATGGTAGTTTATCGCAGGGCCTTACCCCCAATCTATCTCCTTAATGCTGAGTGCCGAGCAGAGACGCATCGGGTCCAATTTGTACAATCTTTGGTATTACTCAGCCAGTTGTTCAAACACCCAATCTTCCAATCTCCGGATTGGACACTCTAATCACAAGGCCACTAAGGTGGCCAATCAGATTTTGGGTTGAGAATAACTAAAAACCACGTATCTAAACAGAACTGTCTGGTTTGCTCACACGGAGCACCCTGAAACAACAATAAATGTTTAACCCACACTAGTGCCTTGGGGTTGACTTTTAAATCGCTCTTTTAAGTCAGGTCTGACAGGTCGTCTCTGAATAGTTCGATCATTTTGACCAATACGCATCGACAGCAAGACTCATCAATCTCACCGGAGAAAGCATCATAGAAAGCACAATAGCGCCCCTCTGTCTTAGTATCTGTAGCCCATGTATCCGGTGCTGTCTGGCCAAAAAAGAGTATGACATGTATTATTTTTGGCCAGACAGCATCAGATAAATGGGCAACAGATACTAAGGCAGAGGGGAACAGTTTGCCTCGCTCGGATACTTTCTCTGGTGAAATAGATTCAGCCTCTTGCGAATTGAAGGACAATGATGAAACACAGATAGACACGAATGACAAATAATTTTATACGTTTGTTTCTTTTTTTATTGTATTTTTGGAGGGAGAAGACAGGTTTCCCTTGGCAACCATGAATACCACCCACTTTGTAGACTGAATGTCATTACAGTTGTAATGTTTGTAATAGATGTCCCTTTCTATTCAAATGGCGGGTGCACAGTGCACTGTTCGGATACTGGACTTATTTTGGAGCAGACAAACGGGTAATCCTGCTAAACCTACTGTTTGAGGTGATTTGTTTGACAATCAGATGAAAACATCATGACTGGTTGTGTTCATGACACATTAAAAGGTAATACATTTTTATAGTTAAATGACATATGTCTTTACTATAAAAACTTATTATACACAGGAGGTCTGGATGGAAAAAATAGAGACCACCCAAAATGTCACGGTATAATTCACACTGAATGGCACTTTCAAGTGAATTTACTGCTGTATGCTAATACCCTTATATACAATCCTGACCTTGACCGCAAACACCGTAACAAGACTTCTGGAATTGATATATGATTGACTTGAACAGGGAAATGTACCAAACCTAATCTGAAGCATTTAAAGTTTTGAACCATCATAATTATATTGAAAAATTCAAAAATGTTCTAGACTGACCTCTGACCTCAACTGTTAGGGTAAGGAACCATAAGACTGACCTCAGTTCAGTGTGTAGGGGAAACTGAACTCAACACACTGAACTGAAACAGAGGGCTACAACAACTGTGTAAACTGGGGACAGGAGGGTCATTCTGATTGGCTTTACAGCTATATGACTTCATAATGGTCTACAGAGCAGTCCAGTCCAGACCAGCAGGGAGTCCAAAAGATTCATTGACAGATTTCAGAAAAGGGTGTTTTCCCAGCTTGTTTTCCTGATAGGAGAACCTAAGCTGAAGCATTTAATGCAGAAATCCACCTTTTATCGATTTAAGGTTCCACATGGCATCGAGGAGTGACTGTACGTACATACCCCAACCAGAAGCCATGGATCACAGGCAGCATTTGCACTGAGCTAAAGGCTAGAGCTGCCGCTTTCAAGGAGCGGGACTCTAACCCGGAAGCTTATAAGAAATCCCACTATGCCCTCCGACAAACCATCAAACAGGCAAAGCGTCAATACAGGACTAAGACCGAATCGTACTACACTGGCTCCGACGCTTGTCGGATGTGGCAGGGCTTGCAAACTATTACAGACTACAAAGGGAAGCACAGCCGAGAGCTGCCCAGTGACACGAGCCTACCAGAAGTGTCACTGGGCAAGTAACACTGAAACATGCATGAGAGCATCAGCTGTTTTGGATGACTGTGTGATCACGCTCTCTGCAGCTGATGTGAGTAAGACTTTTTAACAGGTCAACATTCACAAGGCCGCTGGGACAGACGGATTACCAGGACGTGTACTCCGAGCATGCGCTGACCAACTGGCAAGTGTCTTTACTGACATTTTCAACCTCTCCCTGTGTGAGTCTGTAATACCACCATGATTCAAGCAGACCGCCACAGTCCCTGTGCACAATAATACTAAGGTAACCTGCCTAAATAACTACCGAACCGTAGCACTCACATCTGTAGCCATGAAATGCTTTGAAAGGCTGGTCATGGCTCACATCAACACCATTATTCCAGAGACACTAGACCCACTTCAATTTGCATACCGCCCAAACAGATCCACAGATGATGCAATCTCTATTGCACTCCACACTGCCCTTTCCCATCTGGACAAAAGGAACACCTATGTGAGAATGCTATTCATTGACTACAGCTCAGCGTTCAACACCATAGTGCCCTCAAAGCTCATCAATAAGCTAAGGACCATGGGACTACACATCTCCCACTGCAACTGGATCCTAGACTTCCTGACGTGCCGCCCCCATCTGGTAAGGGTAGATAACAACACATCCGCCACGCTGATCGTCAACACGAGGGCCCCTCAGGGGTGCGTGCTCAGCCCCCTCCTGTACTCCCTGTTTACTCATGACTGCACAGCCAGGCACAACTTCAACACCATCATTAAGTTTGCTGATGACACAACAGTGGTAGGCCTGATCACTGACAACAACGTGACAGCCTATAGGGAGGAGGTCAGAGACCTGACCGTGTGATGCAAGGACAACAACCTCTCCCTCAACGTGATCAAGACAAAGGAGATGATTGTAAACTACAGGAAAAGGAGGACCGAGCACGCCCCCATTCTCATCGATGGGGCTGTAGTGAAGCA
The DNA here is from genome assembly GCF_901001165.1 of Salmo trutta. Classification (NCBI taxonomy): domain Eukaryota; kingdom Metazoa; phylum Chordata; class Actinopteri; order Salmoniformes; family Salmonidae; genus Salmo; species Salmo trutta. The sequence continues at coordinate 8,705,251 of NC_042972.1, read as the reverse complement.
GGTTGAGAGCTTCAAGTTCCTTGGCATACACATCACCAACAAACTATCATGGTCCAAGCACATCAAGACAGTCGTGAAGAGGACACGACAAAACCTATTCCCCCTCAGGAGACTGAAAAGATTTGGCATGGGTCCTCAGATCCTCAAAAGGTTCAACAGCTGCACCATCGAGAGCATCCTGACTGGTTGCATCACTGCCTGGTATGTCAACTGCTCGGCCTCCGACCGCAAGGCACTACAGAGGGTAGTGCGTACGCCCCAGTACATCACCGGGGCCAAGCTTCCTGCCATCCAGGACCTCTATACCAGGCGGTGTCAGAGGAAAGCCCTAAAAATTGTCAAAGACTCCAGCCACCCTAGTCATAGACTGTTCTCTCTGCTACCACACAGCAAGCAGTACCGGAGCACCAAGTCTAGGTCCAAGAGGCTTCTAAACAGCTTCTACCCCCAAGCCATAAGATGACTGAACAGCTAATCAAATGGCTACCCAGACTATCCCCCCCCCCCACGCTGCTATTACTCTCTGTTATTATCTATGCATAGCCACTTTAATAACCCTACCTGCATGTACATAATTACCTCAACTACCTCCACACCGGTACCCCCGCACATTGTTACATTGACTCTTTACCGGTAACCTCTGTATATAGCCCCGCTATTGTTATTTACTGCTGCTCTTTTAAAATGTGTATACATATTTTTTTGTGGGTATTATCTTAAAACTGCATTGTTGGTTAAGGGCTTGTAAGTAAGCATTTCACTGTAAGATCTACTACACCTGTTGTATACGTCGCATGTGACAAATAAAAGGTGGCATATTGCTATTATAAACTGGTTACCAAACGTAATTAGAGCAGTCAAACTAAATGTTTTGTCATACCCGTGGTATACGGTCTGATATACACTGCTCCCACTGGGTCCCTGTTTTTTCCCAGGAGCTACACTGTTCCCACTGGGTCCCTGTCTTTTCCCAGGAGCTACACTGCTCCCACTGGGTCCCTGTCTTTTCCCAGGAGCTAAAATGCTCCCACTGGGTCCCTGTCTTTTCCCAGGAGCTACACTGCTCCCACTGGGTCCCTGTCTTTTCCCAGGAGCTAAAATGCTCCCACTGGGTCCCTGTCTTTTCCCAGGAGCTACACTGCTCCCACTGGGTCCCTGTCTTTTCCCAGGAGCTACACCGCTCCCTATCGGTCTCTGTCTTTTCCCAGGAGCTACAATGCTCCCACTGGGTCCCTGTCTTTTCCCAGGAGCTACACTGCTCCCTCTCGGTCCCTGTCTTTTTCCAGGAGCTACACTACAGTCTTGTGGTTTATCAACACAGCTGCTGATTTATTCCCTCCAGTAAAAGATTTAAGCATGTTTCAGAGACATTGGAGATTTGACACTGCTGCTACTCTCTGTTATTATGTATACATAGCCACTTTAATAACTCTACCTACATGTACATATTACCTCAATTACCTCAACTAACCGGTGCCGCTGCACATTGACTCTGTACCGGTACCCCCCTGTATATAGCCTCCACATTGACTCTGTACCGGTACCCCCTGTATATAGCCTCCACATTGGCTCTGTACCGGTACCCCCTGTATATAGCCTCCACATTGACTCTGTACCGGTACCCCCCTGTATATAGCCTCCACATTGACTCTGTACCGGTACCTCCTGCATATAGCCTCCACATTGACTCTGTACCGGTACCCCCCTGTATATAGCCTCCACATTGACTCTGTACCGGTACCCCCTGCATATAGCCTCCACATTGACTCTGTACCGGTACCCCCCTGTATATAGCCTCCACATTGACTCTGTACCGGTACCCCCTGTATATAGCCTCCACATTGACTCTGTACCGGTACCTCCTGCATATAGCCTCCACATTGACTCTGTACCGGTACCCCCTGTATATAGCCTCCACATTGACTCTGTACCGGTACCTCCTGCATATAGCCTCCACATTGACTCTGTACCGGTACCTCCTGCATATAGCCTTGCTACTGTTATTTTACTGCTGCTCATTCATTATTTGTTACTTTTATTTCTCTTTTTTTTTGGTTGGTATTTTTCTTAAAACTGCATTGTTTGTTAAGGGCCTGTAAGTAAGCATTTCAATGTAAGGTCTACACCTGTTGTATTCGGCGTATGTGACCAATACCATTTGATTTGATTAAATCAACTAACAGAGGAATCAATTTGAATCATGTCTGTCCTCATTACTGTGTCTCATTATGCATTCTAACTTAGCATCCCTAATAACACCCTTTCTCCCTACATAGTGCACTACTTTTTAACAGGACCCATAGGGCTCTGGTCAAAAGTAGTGCACTATATAGGGAATAGGGTGCCAGTTGTGACACAAAGACTTGAAGATATTTGTGTGACCAAACCAGTGCCTGCTGCTGATTCAGAAATTCTGAATAGTTCAGAAATTCATTTCAAGTAGAATGAATGAGCACAGAAGTTAATATCCTAAACTTATTCTAGTTCAACTCAATCATTTCATTTATTTATAAATTCAATAAATTCATTCATTTGTATAAACCCAGTCTAATATAACTACTTCCAGTGCCTGCAGGATCCTAACCTACCAACAGATGGCAGATAGCACCCGTATATTTAACTACATCTCAGGGAAGGAAGAGCACCACTTCAAAGCCCATATCAGTTCCACTGCATTCATAAATAAATTACACATGAAACCAGGAAGGAAATAAAGAAAAATCCACAATGTTTAAGCAAATATTATCGATATTATTATATAAAATATTAAAGCAAACAAAGTATGTTCAGTTAACTGAATCATTGATTCATTTAGTTGGACGCTTGTGAACTAGTGTGCTGTATTTTATTGGAATGAAAGTTAATATGTCAACGCAGTACTACATTTGACATGTTGATTAGGGTACAGAATGGCCACAGTCCCCTTAAACATGATCCTATTTTTCTATATTCTGATGACTGAATGTGATACTGTATACCCCATCAACAATCCTCCTATAGGTCACTGGTTCCCAACTCCAGTCCTCCAGTTCCCCCAACAGTGGTTCCCAACTCCAGTCCTCCAGTTCCCCCAACACTGGTTCCCAACTCCAGTCCTCCAGTTCCCCCAACAGTGGTTCCCAACTCCAGTCCTCCAGTTCCCCCAACAGTGGTTCCCAACTCCAGTCCTCCAGTTCCCCCAACACTGGTTCCCAACTCCAGTCCTCCAGTTCCCCCAATAGTGGTTCCCAACTCCAGTCCTCCAGTTCCCCCCAACACTGGTTCCCAACTCCAGTCCTCCAGTCCCCCCCAACAGTGGTTCCCAACTCCAGTCCTCCAGTTCCCCCAACACTGGTTCCCAACTCCAGTCCTCTAGTTCCCCCAACACTACACATTATTTAGTGTAGCCCTCGACAAGCACACTTGATTCAACTTGTTAACAAATAATTAAGCCCTCGTTAAGTTGAATCAAGTGCGTTTGTCCGTGGCTACAGCATAAATGTGTGCTGTTGGGGGTACTTGAAGACCGGAGTTGGGAAACACTGTTTTAGGTCATTATCTGCAGCTGGGTAACCATAACGAGAGTCAAAACCACTTATTATAAAATCACATGAACGATGGTCATCCTGTTGTTCGGTGGAAGCATGCTGAGAGTGTTCGTATCACCTCTCCAAAGAAGTGAGTCTCTGTTCCCTGCTCATATAATGGTTTGCAACTCTTTTAAATTGCATGTGTATAGCAGCCAAATTGATCACGATGAAAGAAGCCAATTTTAAGTAATAGACCTGTCAAATTGCTATTATTCAGTCAATGCCCGAAAGAAAGATAACTACCTATGCGATATGGCATGGTAACATGTGAGTTTGAAGTTACTATGTAATTACGTGATCGTCTCATGCTCAAATATACTTGGAAAATCCTACTACCTTTATGTATTCTTCTTCTTAAGATGGCTTGAAGAAAGAGCATTTTCCCCTCTTAATATATCCCCGTTACAGATGATGGAGAAAAAGAATCAGAGGAAAAGATGTAGGTAACGCGCTTCTCTCTCTCTCTTTCTCTCTCTCTCTTACCCCACGCTCACTAGTATGGTCGATTTAAATAATGATCATCGGTAAAAATTGTGCGTCCTAATGATCGATCAATAGCCTATCACTATGTATTATTTCAACCACGTCATTTAAAGAACAATATAGTTGTTCGGTGGTAATGAAAGATTTCCGACATGAATAACTTCATAATAAGCTTAAAGTCTCTCTTTATGCCTCTCTATCTCTCTCTCACTCTCCCTCTCTCTCTCTCTTTCTCACACACACACTCTCTCTGCATCTCTCTTGACATCTCTTCTCCATGCATCTCTCTCTCTTTCTCTCTGATTAAAACATGGAAAATTGTATGCTGCTCAAAGCCTTCGGGACTTTTGATGGCCTAGTTATTTCCCACTCTCCTTATTTCAGGGTGTAACTACTCCTCCTCTCCTTATTTCAGGGTGTAACTACTCCTCCTCTCCTTATTTCAGGGTGTAACTACTCCTCCTCTCCTTATTTCAGGGTGTAACTACTCCTCCTCTCCTTATTTCAGGGTGTAACTACTCCTCCTCTCCTTATTTCAGGGTGTAACTACTCCTCCTCTCCTTATTTCAGGGTGTAACTACTCCTTCTCTCCTTATTTCAGGGTGTAACTACTCCTCCTCTCCTTATTTCAGGGTGTAACTACTCCTCCTCTCCTTATTTCAGGGTGTAACTACTCCTCCTCTCCTTATTTCAGGGTGTAACTACTCCTTCTCTCCTTATTTCAGGGTGTAACTACTCCTCCTCTCCTTATTTCAGGGTGTAACTACTCCTCCTCTCCTTATTTCAGGGTGTAACTACTCCTCCTCTCCTTATTTCAGGGTGTAACTTCTCCTTCTCTCCTTATTTCAGCGTGTAACTTCTCCTTCTCTTCTTATTTCAGGGTGTAACTTCTCTGCCTTTCCTTATTACAGGGTGTAACTTCTTTCTATCTCTCCTTATTACAGGGTGTAACTTCTTTCTATCTCTCCTTATTTCAGGGTGTAACTTCTCCTTCTCTACTTATATCAGGGTGTAACTTCTCCTTCTCTCCTAATTTCAGAGTGTAACTTCTCTACTTATTTCAGGGTGTAACTTCTCTCCTTATTTCAGAGTGTAACTTATCTCCTTATTTCAGGGTGTAACTTCTCTCCCTCTCTTTATTTCAGGGTGTAACTTCTCTACCTCTCCTTATTTCAGAGTGTAACTTATCTCTCTCTCCTTATTTCAGGGTATAACTTCTCTCCCTCTCCTTATTTCAGAGTGTAATTTATCCCCACATCCTTATTTCAGGGTATAACTTATCTCACTCTCCTTATTTCAGGGTGTAACTTCTATCCCTCTCCTTATTTCAGAGTGTAACTTCTCTCCCTGTCCTTATTTCAGGGTGTAACTTCTCTCCTTTTTTCAGGGTGTAACTTCTCCTTCTCTCCTTATTTCAGGGTGTAACTTCTCCTTCTCTCCTTATTTCAGAGTGTAACTTCTCTCCTTTTTTCAGGGTGTAACTTCTCCTTCTCTCCTTATTTCAGGGTGTAACTTCTCCTTCTCTTCTTATTTCAGGGTGTAACTTCTCCTTCTCTCCTTATTTCAGGGTGTAAGTTCTCTCCCTCTCCTTATTTCAGAGTGTAACTTCATCTCCCTCTCCTTATTTCAGGGTGTAACTTCTCTCCCTCGCTTTATTTCAGGGTGTAACTTCTCTCCCTCTCCTTATTTCAGAGTGTAACTTCTCTCCCTCTCCTTATTTCAGGGTGTAACTTATTTCCCTCTCCTTATTTCAGAGTGTAACTTATCTCCCTCTCCTTATTTCAGGGTGTAACTTCTCTCCCTCTCTTTATTTCAGGGTGTTACTTTCTCCTTCTCCTTATTTCAGGGTGTAACTTCTCTCCTTATTTCAGGGTGTAACTTCTCTCACTCTCCTTATTTCAGGGTGTAACTTCTCTCACTCTCCTTATTTCAGGGTGTAACTTCTCTCACTCTCCTTATTTCAGGGTGTAACTTCTCTCACTCTCCTTATTTCAGGGTGTAATTTCTCTCCTTATTTCAAGGGTGTAACTTCTCTCCCTCTCCTTATTTCAGGGTATAACTTCTCTCCTTATTTCAGGGTGTAACTTCTCTCCTTATTTCAGGGTGTAACATCTCCTTCTCTCCTTATTTCAGAGTGTAACTTCTCTCCCTCTCCTTATTTCAGGGTGTAACTTCTCTCCTTATTTCAGGGTGTAACTTCTCTCCTTATTTCAAGGGTGTATGTCTCTCCCTCTCCTTATTTCAGGGTGTAACTTCTCTCCTTATTTCAGGGTGTAACATCTCCTTCTCTCCTTATTTCAATGTGTAACTTCTCTCCCTCTCCTTATTTCAGGGTGTAACTTCTCTCCTTATTCCAAGAGTGTAACTTCTCTCCCTCTCCTTATTTCAGGGTGTAACTTCTCACCTTATTTCAGGGTGTAACTTCTCTCCTTATTTCAGGGTGTATCTTCTCCTTCTCTCCTTATTTCAAGGGTGTAACTTCTCTCCCTCTGCTTATTTCAGGGTGTAACTTCTCCTTCTCTCTTTATTTCAGGGTGTAACTTCTCTCCTTATCTCAGGGAGTAACGTCTCTCCTTATTTCAGAGTGTAACTTCTCTCCTTTTTCAGGGTGTAACTTCTCTCCCTCTCTTTATTTCAGAGTGTAACTTCTCTCCCTCTCCTTATTTCAGAGTGTAACTTCTCTCCCCCTCCTTATTTCAGAGTGTAACTTATCTCCCTCTCCTTATTTCAGGGTGTAACTTCCCTCCCTCTCCTTATTTCAGGGTGTAACTTTCCTCCCTCTCCTTCCCTCCTTATTTCAGGGCATAACTTCTCTCCCTCTTCTTATTTTAAACTACCTTCACACCCTGGCCTGTTACAAATAAATTACCTTCACACCCTGGCCTGCCACAAATCAATTACCTTCACACCCTATACTGTCACAAATAAATTACCTTCACACCCTGGCCTGTCACAAATAAATGACCTTCACACCCCGGCCTGTCACAAATAAATTACCTTCACACCCTGGCCTGTCACAAATAAATTACCTTCACACCCTGGCCTGTCACAAATAAATTACCTTCACACCCTGGCCTGTCACAAATAAATGACCTTCAGGTTACATACTGTACAGCGCCCTGTCCCGTCAGGTTACATTTTGTACAGCACCCTGTCCTGTCAGGTTACATTTTGTACAGCACCCTGTCCTGTCAGGTTCCATACTGTACAGCACCCTGTCCTGTCAGTGTCACGTCCTGACCAGCAGAGGGAGTAGTGGTGTAGTATTTTGGTCAGGACGTGGCAGAAGAAGTCTGTATGTGTTGTCTAGTATGTCTGTTTCTGTGTTAGTCTTGTGACTCCTGATCAGGAACAGCTGGGGATCGTTGTTCCTGATTGGGAGTCATATATTTAGGAGTATGTTTGTCACTTGGGTTTGTGGGTGGTTGTGCTAACACTGCTAGTATTTTGTTTGTAGTAAGGCTGTTAGCCTGTCGGGAGTTCCGTGTTTATTGTTTTCCTGTGTATACTTTGATTTAATTTATTATTCTTTACATTAAAAGATGAGTATCCACATTCCGCCTGCAGTTTGGTCCATTCAACACGGCTTCAACAATTATGACAGTCAGGTTCCATACTGTACAGCACCCTGTCCTGTCAGGTTACATACTGTACAGCACCCTGTCCTGTCAGATTACATATTGTACAGCACCACACACACACAAATACTGACAAATGATATGTGCAAACACACACACACACAGTGTAAGAGCACACATACACAGCGTCTACAAACACACACACACCCCAGTCCTAGCATAGCCCTGACCTCAGTAAAGTATCCTAACACAGCGTGCCAAGCAACAGTAACTGACAGGGATCTTCTCTGTGAGGTGCCAAGCAACAGTAGCTGACAGGCATCTTCTCTGTGAGGTGCCAAGCAACAGTAGCTGACAGGCATCTTCTCTGTGAGGTGCCAAGCAACAGTAGCTGACAGGCATCTTCCCTGTGAGGTGCCAAGCAACAGTAGCTGACAGGCATCTTCTCTGTGAGGTGCCAAGCAACAGTAGCTGACAGGCATCTTCTCTGTGAGGTGCAAAGCAACAGTAGCTGACAGGCATCTTCTCTGTAAGCTGCCAAGCAACAGTAGCTGACAGGCATCTTCTCTGTGAGGTGCCAAGCAACAGTAGCTGACAGGCATCTTCTCTGTGAGCTGCCAAGCAACAGTAGCTGACAGGCATCTTCTCTGTGAGGTGCCAAGCAACAGTAGCTGACAGGCATCTTCTCTGTGAGGTGCCAAGCAACAGTAGCTGACAGGCATCTTCTCTGTGAGCTGCCAAGCAACAGTAGCTGACAGGCATCTTCTCTGTGAGGAGCCAAGCAACAGTAGCTGACAGGCATCTTCTCTGTGAGGTGCCAAGCAACAGTAGCTGACAGGCATCTTCTCTGTGAGCTGCCAAGCAACAGTAGCTGACAGGCATCTTCTCTGTGAGCTGCCAAGCAACAATAGCTGACAGGCATCTTCTCTGTGAGCTGCCAAGCAACAGTAGCTGACAGGCATCTTCTCTGTGAGGTGCCAAGCAACAGTAGCTGACAGGCATCCTCTCTGTGAGGTGCCAAGCAACAGTAGCTGACAGGCATCTTCTCTGTGAGCTGCCAAGCAACAGTAGCTGACAGGCATCTTCTCTGTGAGCTGCCAAGCCCACTCTCTAATCTGAATGGACACTCTTAACATCCTATTTTATCCAAAATGGTACCCTATTCACTATATAGTGCACTACACTTGACCAGGACCCATGTATGATGTACTGTACTGAAGTATCTCTAATATGTAGGATGTACTGTACTGAAGTGTCTGTAATATGTAGGATGTACTGTACTGAAGTGTCTGTAATATGTAGGATGTACTATACTGAAGTGTCTGTAATATGTAGGATGTACTGTACTGAAGTGGCTCTAATATGTAGGATGTACTGTACTGAAGTGGCTCTAATATGTAGGATGTACTGTACTGAAGTGGCTCTAACATGTAGGATGTACTGTACTGAAGTGGCTCTAATATGTAGGATGTACTGTACTGAAATGGCTCTAATATGTAGGATGTACTGTACTGAAATGGCTCTAATATGTAGGATGTACTGTACTGAAGTGTCTCTAATATGTAGGATGTACTGTACTGAAGTGGCTCTAATATGTAGGATGTACTGTACTGAAGTGGCTCTAATATGTAGGATGTACTGTACTGAAGTGGCTCTAATATGTACGATGTACTATACTGAAGTGGCTCTAATATGTAGGATGTACTATACTGAAGTGGCTCTAATATGTAGGATGTACTATACTGAAGTGTCTCTAATATGTAGGATGTACTATACTGAAGTGTCTCTAATATGTAAGATGTACTATACTGAAGTGGCTCTAATATGTAGGATGTACTGTACTGAGTGTCTCTAACATGTAGGATGTACTATACTGAAGTGGCTCTAATATGTAGGATGTACTGTACTGAAGTGGCTCTAATATGTAGGATGTACTGTACTGAAGTGGCTCTAATATGTAGGATGTACTATACTGAAGTGGCTCTAATATGTAGGATGTACTATACTGAAGTGTCTCTAATATGTAGGATGTACTATACTGAAGTGGCTCTAATATGTAGGATGTACTATACTGAAGTGTCTCTAATATGTAGGATGTACTATACTGAAGTGGCTCTAATATGTAGGATGTACTGTACTGAGTGTCTCTAACATGTAGGATGTACTATACTGAAGTGGCTCTAATATGTAGGATGTACTGTACTGAAGTGGCTCTAATATGTAGGATGTACTGTACTGAAATGGCTCTAATATGTAGGATGTACTGTACTGAAGTGTCTCTAATATGTAGGATGTACTGTACTGAAGTGGCTCTAATATGTAGGATGTACTGTACTGAAGTGGCTCTAATATGTAGGATGTACTGTACTGAAGTGGCTCTAATATGTAGGATGTACTATACTGAAGTGGCTCTAATATGTAGGATGTACTATACTGAAGTGTCTCTAATATGTAGGATGTACTATACTGAAGTGTCTCTAATATGTAGGATGTACTATACTGAAGTGGCTCTAATATGTAGGATGTACTGTACTGAGTGTCTCTAACATGTAGGATGTACTGTACTGAAGTGGCTCTAATATGTAGGATGTACTGTACTGAAATGGCTCTAATATGTAGGATGTACTGTACTGAAGTGTCTCTAATATGTAGGATGTACTGTACTGAAGTGGCTCTAATATGTAGGATGTTCTGTACTGAAGTGGCTCTAATATGTAGGATGTACTGTACTGAAGTGGCTCTAATATGTAGGATGTACTATACTGAAGTGTCTCTAATATGTAGGATGTACTGTACTGAAGTGGCTCTAATATGTAGGATGTACTGTCCTGAAGTGGCTCTAATATGTAGGATGTACTATACTGAAATGGCTCTAATATGTAGGATGTACTGTACTGAAATGGCTCTAATATGTAGGATGTACTGTACTGAAGTGGCTCTAATATGTAGGATGCAGTCTTCATCTGAAATACACCTAATGACAACTGTAAAACTGCTTTCTTTACTGCTACAAATTGATGAAGTCTGACCCTTGGAAGCACTAACAGTGAGCATCATCATTGTTCTTATTTCATCATTATTTTTGCTCTACACCTGTGGAAGAACAGGAAGACATCACTTACACCTGTGGAAGAACAGGAAGACATCACTTACACCTGTGGAAGAACAGGAAGACATCACTTACACCTGTGGAAGAACAGGAAGACATCACTTACACCTGTGGAAGAACAGGAAGACATCACTTACACCTGTGGAAGTACAGGAAGACATCACTTACACCTGTGGAAGAACAGGAAGACATCACTTACACCTGTGGAAGTACAGGAAGACATCACTTACACCTGTGGAAGAACAGGAAGACATCACTTACACCTGTGGAAGTACAGGAAGACATCACTTACACCTGTGGAAGAACAGGAAGACATCACTTACACCTGTGGAAGAACAGGAAGACATCACTTACACCTGTGGTACAGCAACTATAGTGGATAATAAGGAATATTATTTATTTCCACTTCAAAGTTATTTAACAAAAAAATGGATGCATCGCTTGAAGTTATTCTGCTTACTGCTGTGCTGTATTAAGATCATCAGGAGGCATGATGAGATGAGACTGGTGGTAGAGATCTGTACCTATTCCTGGTAGATCCCCCCCCCTCCACACACACACATAAACACACACACACACACACACACATAAACACACACACACACACACACACACACACACACACACACACACACACACACACACACACAAACACACCCCTCCTAGTACATATTCCTAGCAGATCTACACCCTCCTGATTAGATGTGTGTTATAATGAGGCCTAGCAGCAAGCGACACAGAAGATGAAAGAGTTTTATTCCCTCTCTCATCTCCTCCCACCTCCTCTTTCTAAGACTCACATTCTAGTGACACTGGGCCTCAAAGACATCCTGCAGGACCTGGGTGACACTGCTGTCAACCGGTCCCAATTCACACCCTTAACCTTGATCCTAACACTTTAATGTTTTTTTTGTTTGTTTTTTATTGTGGTTTTTTTTTTACCCACTTTTTCTCCGCAATTTCGTGGTACCCAGTTGCTAGTTACAGTCTTGTCTCATCGCTGAAACTCCAGTACGGACTTGGGAGAGGCGAAGGTTGAGAGTGTCCTCTGAAACACAACCCAGACAAGCCACAATGCTTCTTGACACAATGCCCACTTAACCCGGAAGCCAGCCGCACCAATGTGTCGGAGGAAACACCGTACACCTGGCGACAGTGTCAGCGTGCACTGCGCCCGGCCCGCCACAGGAGTCGCTAGTGCGCGATGGGACAAGGACATCCCTGCCTGCCAAACCCTCCCCTAACCCGGACGACGCTGAGCCAATTGTGTGCCGCCTCATGGTCTCCCGGTCACGGCTCGGCTGCGACAGAGCCTGGACTCAAACCCAGAATCTCTAGTGGCACAGCTTAGACCACTGCGCCACTCGGGAGGCCAACACTTTCATGTTTACCCCTTCCCCCTTTCATGTTTACCACTCCCCCCCAGAGAGTCAGACCACACCAGCATCCAGGATCTGAACTGGTGACAGATCTGAACCGGTGACAGATCTGAACCGGTGACAGGTATAAGCAGTGTCACGGCTGTGGTTCCACCATTTGCTTCCACCTTTACAGATCTAGGGTTTGCATCCCAAATGGCCTCCTACTCCCTCTATAGCGCACTCATTTTTTTTAGCATTGCCCATAAGAATAGGGTGCCTAATAGTCAAGGTCATGTAATCCATTGTATTACAGCAGCTGAGTGGATTCTTAATCTTCTCTACGATAACCTTATAACTGAGAATGTTGTCTCGGAGCCACGGATGAATAGATTGAAGCTGTTTATCATTAGTTGTGGCTGGTATTATTTCATTTTTAAATGCTAGCATCTTATTTCCCTAGCTAGACAGCACATTAAATGAGTACAACACACACACACACGCACACGCACGCACACACACACGCGCACGCCCACACACGCACGCACACACACACACACGCGCACGCACGCGCACACACACGCACGCACACACGCACGCACGCACACACACACACACACAAATTAAATGAGTATAGCACAGTCATTAATTAACTGTCCATAATTCACTTTCGGATGTCTGCATGCGACACAGCATATTATCTCTGGTGTACAAAAGCCCTCAAAAGCTTTGTTCACACTACAGGCCTTAATGCTCAAATCAGTTTAGTTTTTCAAATCTGTTATGGAATATTGACTGTTCAAACAGAAAGTTACATGTGACCAAATCAGATTTGTGTGTTCAGACAGTAGTCATTTGCTCACATGGTTACGCTAGTTGTCATAGTAATGACGGTTGTGTGTGCAGCGGTGTAGGATGATTGATGGTGGTGTTTGTGCTTCCTATCACCCAGACGTTATGTAGCAGGCGAAGGTGACAACAACGCCTGCCATAGACATTTCCCAGTTGCTTTGAATGTTCAAAATCCTAACGAGTCCTTTTTGACTACTAGCCACAGTAGTCATCTAGCTAAAGCTAGCTAGCTATTTAGCTAGCCACAGTAGTCATCTAGCTAAAGCTAGCTAAAGCTAAAGGTAGCCTAAAGCTAGCTAAAGCTAGCTGTTTAGTTTTCTACCACATTCACTAATTAGTTTGTAAACAATTAAAGGTGCACTATGCAGAAATCACTCCGGCATTTCCTGGTTGCTAAATTTCAGTTCATGTGACAAAACAAGCAAGTATAGTGTAGAGAATCAGTGTCATCATCTACACCGCTATGAAATATATTTTACATAACCAAATATATTGTATTATGAAATATATTTTACATAACCAAATATATTGTATTATGAAATATATTTTACATAACCAAATATATTGTATTATGAAATATATTTTACATAACCAAATATGTTGTATTATGAAATATATTTTACATAACCAAATATATTGTATTATGAAATATATTTTACATAACCAAATATATTGTATTTTCAGCTGTTTGAGGCTGGTGTACAAAAGCAAAAGATGCAAAAAATAAATGTTTTTTTATTTATTTTATTTAACTAGGCAAGTCAGTTAAGAACAAATTCTTATTTACAATGACGGCCTACACCAGCCAAACCCGGGCGACACTTAGCCAATTGTACGCTGCCCTATAGGACTCCCAATCATGGCCGGATATGATAGAACCTGGATTCAAACCAAGGACTGTAGTGACGCCTCTTGCACTGAGATGCAGTGCCTTAGACCACTGCGCCACTTGGGAGTCCTGAACTTAAGAACAGGAAGCATAGAAATAGTGTACATAGAACAGATCTACCGTTTCTTAGACTTGCTTTCAATGAGAATGACAGATCTAAAACTCATATGTCCATATGAATTTGGTCAGGTCGCCCAAAAAGTTACATAACACAGCTTTAACAAGCTAGTTATCTACCACATGTTCTTGTCAAACTGTCAACAGAGTAGTTGGCAAGCAACAATGCCAAATAACAGTCTTAAAACCACTTGAGGGCAAATAAAACAGATTTGTCTGTTTAGACACAAGTTCGCATGGCCAGGAATCAGATTTGTATCTGATTTCAAAACACCTTTTTTTATTTTTTATTTCACCTTTATTTAACCAGGTAGGCTAGTTGAGAACAAGTTCTCATTTACAACTGCGACCTGGCCAAGATAAAGCAAAGCAGTGTGACACAGACAACAACACAGAGTTACACATGGAATAACATGGAATAAACAATAATCAAGCCAATAACACAAATAACAAGTCAATGACACAGTAGAAAAAAAAGAAAGTCTATATACAGTGTGTGCAAAAGGCATGAGGAGGTAGGCAATAAATAGGCCATGGGAGCGAATAATTACAATTCGGCAGATTAACACTGGAGTGATAAATGAGCAGATGATGATGTGCAAGTAGAGATACTGGTGTGCAAAAGAGCACACTGGTGGGCTGTTTACAGATGGACTATGTACAGCTGCAGCAATCGGTTAGCTGCTCAGCAATCGGTTAGCTGTTTAACCTGTCAAGGTATAGGGGGCAGTATTTTCGATTTCAGATGAAAAGTGTGCCCAGAGTAAACTGCCTAATACTCGGGCCCAGAGGCAAATATTTGCATATTATTAGTAGATTTGGATAGAAAACACTCTGAAGTTTCTAAAACTGTTTCAATGATGTCTGTGAGTATAACAGAACTCATTTGGCAGGCAAATACCTGAGAAAAATCCAACCAGGAAATCTGAGAATTGTAGTTCTACTTTTGAATCCCCATCGAAACAACAGTGTCTGTGGGGTCACGTTGCACTTCCTAAGGCTTCCATTGGCTGTCAACAGCCTTCAGAAAGTTTGTCCATCATTCTCCTGTTACTGGGCAGAGAATAGCAGCTTAGTCAATGAGTGGACTGCCTGAGCCTTGGTGATTCGCGAGCCCGACAGGCGCCCCTCCTTCTTTTTCTTCTTGAATGAATACGCTATTGTCCGGTTGGAATATTGTCGACGTTTTATGTTAAAAATAGCCTAAGGATTGATTATAAACAACGTTTGACATGTTTCTACGAATGGTAATGGAACTATTTGACTTTTCGTCTCTGGTACTGCGCTCGCACGTTATGCCTTTGGATAGTGATCTGAACGCACGAACAAAACTGAGGTATTTGGACATAAATATGGACTATTTCGAACAAAACTAACATTTCTTGTGGAAGTAGGAGTCCTCGGAGTGCATTCTGATGAAGATCAGCAAAGGTAAGAGAATATTTGTAATACTAATTCAAAGTATTGTTGATGTCAGAACTTGGCGGGTATCTGTATAGCTTGCTTCGATGGCTGAGCTATGTACTCAGAATATTGAACAATGTGCTTTCTCTGTAAAGTTATTTTGAAATCTGACAAAGCGGTTGTGTCAAGGAGTAGTGTATCTATAATTATTTCAATAACTTGTACATTTTATCAATGTTTATGATGAGTATTTTTGTAAATTGATGTGCATATTCACCGGGAGTTTTGGTTGGAATACATTTTCTGAACATCATGCGCCAATGTAAAATGCTGTTTTTGGATATAAATATGAACTTTATCGAGCAAAACATACATGTATTGTATAACATGAAGTCCTATGAGTGCCATCTGATGAAGATCATCAAAGGTTAGTGAATATTTTAGCTGTACTTTTGGTTTTTGTGATGCATGTCCTTGCTTGGAAAATGGCTGTGTGGTTTTTCTTGTGAAGTTTATGTCCTAACATAATCTAATGTTATGCTTTCACCGTAAAGCCTTTTTGAAATCGGACAATGTGGTTAGATTAACGAGAGTCTTATCTTTAAAATGGTGTAAAATAGTTGGTTGTTTGAGAAAATGAAATTATGAGATTTTTGCTGTTTTGTATTTCGAGCCATGCTATTTCACTGGCTGTTGAATAGTGTGTCCCGCAGGTAGGACGGTAGCGTCCCACGTAGCCCTGAGAAGTTCAAGTTGGTGAGGGAAATAAAAGTCTCCAACTTCAGCGATTTTTGCAATTCGTTCCAGTCACTGGCAGCAGAGAACTAGAAGGAAAGGCGGCCAAATGAGGTGTTGGCTTTGGGGATGATCAGTGAGATATGCCTGCTGGAACGTGTGCTACGGGTGGGTGTTGTTATCGTGAACAGTGAACTGAGATAAGGCAGAGCTTTACCTAGCATAGACTTATAGATGACCTGGAGCCAGTGGGTCTGGCACCGAATATGTAGCAAGGGCCAGCTGACTAGAGCATACAGGTCGCAGTGGTGGGTGGTATAAGGTGATTTGGTAACAAAACGGATGGCACTGTGATAGACTGCATCCAGTTTGCTGAGTAGAGAATTGGAAGCTATTTTGTAGATGACATCGCCGAAGTCGAGGATCGGTAGGATAGTCACTTTTACTAGGGTAAGTTTGGCAGCGTGAGTGAAGGAGGCTTTGTTGAGAAATAGAAAGTCAATTCTAGATTTGATTTTGGATTGGAGATGTTTAATATGAGTCTGGAAAAAGAGTTTACAGTCTAACCAGACACCTAGGTATTTATAGTTGTCCACATATTCTAGGTCGGAACTGTCCAGGGTGGTGATGCTAGTCGGGTGGGCGGGTGCGGGCAGTGAATGGTTGAAAAGCATGCATTTGGTTTTACTAGCTTTTAAGAGCAGTTGGAGGCCACGGAAGGAGTGTTGTATGGCATTAAATCTCGTTTGGAGGTTAGTTAGCACAGTGTCCAAGGAAGGGCCAGAAGTATACAGAATGGTGTCGTCTGCGTAGAGGTGGATCAGGGAATCGCCCGTAGCAAGAGCGACATCATTGATATATACAGAGAAAAGAGTCGGCCCGAGAATTGAACCCTGTGGTACCCCCATAGAGACTGTCAGAGGTCCAGACAACATGCCTTTCGATTTGACACACTGAACTATGTCTGCAAAGTAGTTGGTGAACCAGGCGAGGCAGTAATTAGAAAAATCAAGGCTATTGAGTCTGCCGATAAGAATACGGTGATTGACAGAGTCGAAAGCCTTGGCCAAGTCAATGAAGACGGCTGCACAGTACTGTCTTTTATCGATGGCGGTTATGATATCGTTTAGTACCTTGAGCGTGGCTGAGGTGCACCCGTGATCTGTTTATTAACTTGGCTTTCATAGACTTTAGATAGGCATGGCAGGATGGATATAGGTCTGTAACAGTTTGTGTCTAGGATGTCACCCCCTTTGAAGAGGGGGATGACCGCGGCAGCTTTCCAATCTTTAGGGATCTCAGACGATACGAAAGAGAGGTTGAACAGGCTGGTAATAGGGGTTGCAACAATGGCGGCAGATAATTTCAGCAAGAGAGGGTCCAGATTGTCTAGCCCAGCTGATTTGTACGGGTCCAGGTTTTGCAGCTCTTTCAGAACATCTGCTATCTGGATTTGGGTGAAGGAGAAGCTGGGGAGGCTTGGGCGAGTAGCTGCGGGAGGGGCGGAGCTGTTGGCCGGGGTTGGAGTATCCAGGAGGAAGGCATGGCCAGCCGTTGAGAAATGGTATTGGCATTTTTTATTAGCATGGATTTATCGGTGCTGACCGTGTTACCTAGCCTCAGTGCAATGTGCAGCTGGGAGGAGGTGCTCTTGTTCTCCATGGACTTTACAGTGTCCCGAAACTTTTTGGAGTTAGAGCTACAGGATGCAAATTTCTACTTGAAAAAGCTAGCCTTTGGTTTCCTGACTGACTGCGTGTATTGGTTCCTGACTTCCCTGAACAGTTGCATATCGCGGGGACTATTCAATGCTATTGCAGTCCGCCAAAGGATGTTTTTGTGCTGGTCAAGGGCAGTCAGGTCTGGAGTGAACCAAGGGCTATATCTGTTCTTAGTTCTGCATTTTTTGAACGGAGCATGCTTATCTAAGATGATGAGGAAATTACTTTTAAAGAATGACCAGGCATCCTCGACTGACGGGATGAGGTCAATATCCTTCCAGGATACCCGGGCCAGGTCGATTAGAAAGGCCTGTTCGCCGAAGTGTTTTAGGGAGCGTTTGACAGTGATGAGGGGTGGTCGTTTGACCGCGGACCCATAGCGGATACAGGCAATGAGGCAGTGATCGCTGAGATCCTGATTGAAAACAGCGGAGGTGTACTTGGAGGGCAAGTTGGTCAGGATAATGTCGATGACGGTGCCCATGTTTACGGATTTAGGGTTGTACATGGTGGGTTCCTTAATGAATTGTGTGAGATTGAGGGCATCTAGCTTAGATTGTAGGACTGCCGGGGTGTTAAGCATATCCCAGTTTAGGTCACCTAACAGAACGAACTCTCTAGATGGGGGGCGATCAATTCACAAATGGTGTCCAGGGCACAGCTGGGAGCGGAGGAGGGTCGATAGCAGGCGGCAACAGTGAGAGACTTATTTCTGGAGAGATTCATTTTTAAAATTAGAACTTCAAACTGTTTGGGTATAGACCTAGAAAGTATGACAGAACTTTGCAGGCTATCTCTGCAGTAGATTGCAACTCCTCCCCCTTTGGCAGTTCTATCTTGACGGAAAATGTTGTAGTTGGGTATGGAAATCTCAGAATTTTTGGTGGCCTTCCTGATCAGCTAAAACAACAACAACAGGTAAAAGGGCGATGACTGGGCAGAGAGGGTCGGTTAACTACACACGCAGCCTGAGTTCGCGGCTGGGGCCGACAGATAAACAAAAAAATAAACAGAATGGAGTACCGTGATTAATGGACAGTCCAGCAGGCATCAGCTATGTAGCCAAGTGATCATAGGGTCCAGGGGGCAGCAATAGATGGAACAGGGAAGCCGCGGAGTAGTCGCTACTACGCTAGCACGCGGGCGACATGGCGTTTAAAGTTAGTAGCCCGGGGCTAGAGGAAGCGTCTGCTCCGACGTCCGACGGAGGCCAGTTGAAGGCACAGCGGATGGAGTATTGGTCGGCAGACCAGTCGTGGTGGTGCGGCGGGGCGCCGTGTCGACAAGGATCCAAGCCAGATGGCGAAAGTGGTATTGTAGTTGTAGTAATTTAGTTTGCTAGCCAGGAGATGCGCCTGGCTCACGGCTAACTGGTGCTAGCTTCGGGGCAGGGGCTTTAGCCACTATAGCCACTCGGTAGCAATGGTGATCCGGTGCCAAGGTCCAGAGCTTACGGCAAGGATCCGGTGGAGTAGTGGGTTCTAGCAGTGTTTGGGTGGAGTCCGGGTGAACAACTGAGTAGGCCGGGAGGTGGGCCTCAGGGATAGCTTCGGTACTGGGTAACTCGGTGGGTGCTAGCTAGCTGTGAAGATCAGGAGTAATGGTCCAGGGATTACGGCAGGAACCCGGCGTTGTAGTGGAGAGACAGTCCGATACTGGTAGGCTGGCGAGTATTATCCAGGCTAAAAAAAAGGGCTGGTATGTGTGCAGAAGTTAAAGGCCGCTAGGAGTGGCTAACAATGACTAAATAGCTTGTAGCTAATTAGCTGGTTAGCTTCTGATGGCTAGGTGGTTCTGGCTGTAAGGTCTAAAAATAATAGCGGTTCCGTATCACATTGGGTGAGGCAGGTTACCGGAAGGTATAATTTAATTTAAATGGAAAAGAGATTGAAAATAAAACACGTATGCACTGCTACGTTATCTTGGATTAGTTGGTTTGAATTCTGGCTTGAAATATCTGATTCCATGTGCTTTTTTGCTGTTCTTACTGCAGGGAAAATAACAGATTCTAATCTGATATACAACAAAATATATATATTTGAGTCAATTCAAACTGCCAAATGTGAACAAGGTTAAAGTGGAGCAGCATACTACTGCTGAGGAACTTGATCAACCAAGTTGATTTTACCTGTTGACTCTCTCCCAATGCCACACACCTGGCTAATTATCAGGACTGCCCTGATAGGCTAATTCACAGCTTTGGTTTGCGTTTAAATCCCATCTGTTTCTTTCCAGTTGTGTGCGTCCAAGTTTTGTGCATCCTATTTTCCATGTGTGTAGATTGGAATTAGGTCACAACCTAAAGATGTCATATAATTTCCTTATTTTCATAATTTGAGATATTGTTTGTATTGGTTAACCTCTTGACGGTCGCCTAGGATAGGGGGCGCTACAGCGCTTTTTGAAAAAAATTTGTGCCCATTTTAAACGGCCTACTACTCAAACTCAGAAGCTAGGAAATGCATATAATTAATACTTGTGGATAGAAAACACCCAAAGTTTCTAAAACTGTTTGAATGGTGTCTGTGAGTATAACAGAACTCATATGGCAGTCAAAACCCCGAGACAGATCGAAACAGGAAGTGGAATTCTGAATTGCGGACTCAACTTCATCTCGTTGCCTATAAATCACACCGTGAGCAATGGTTCATTGAGCACTTCCTATTGCTTCCACTAGATGTCCCCAGTCTTTACAAAGTGATTTTAGTCTCCCACTGTGAAAACTGACTGAATGACACGCTGTGGAACGTGGTCACATGAGGAGGGCCATCACCATTATGACGCCGGTGCCCCTGGCTACCCTCCCCTTTCGAAACGTTTATAAAGACAATGCAATCGTCCCCCTTGAATCTTATTGGAGCTCTGGTTGAAAAAGGCCCTAAAGATTTATGTTATACAACGTTTGACATGTTTGAACGAACCTAAATAAGAAAAAAATGCTTTTTGTTGAAAGAGTAGTCCCACAGCCGACGGAACTTTTGGTGCAGCCTTCAGAACGCGCTAACAAGAACAAGCTATTGGAACATAAAGGATGAACTTTTTAGAACAAAAATACATTTGTTGTGGACCTGGGATTCCTGGAAGTGCCTAAAGATGAAGATAATCAAAGGTAAGGGATTATTGACAATAGTATACAAGACTAGATTTGATATGCGATTGTTCCAAGATGGCGCTGACCTGTATTGCTAGCCTATTGTTCTGAGTATCACATCCCCTTTTATCGCAAAGTGTGATTACCCAGTAAAGTTATTTTTAAATCTGGCATTACAGGTGCTTTCAAGAGATATTCATCTATAAATCTTAGAATGTCAATATTACATTTTAAAAATGTTTTCGAATAGGAATTTAGTAAATTGTAGCGCTGTTTCACCGGATGCATTTGAGGGAAAATAGTTAGTCAACGTTACTCGCCGATGTAAAATGCTGTTTTTATATATAAATATGAACTTTATCGAACAAAAGAATGCATGTATTGTGTAAGATGATGTCCTAGGTGTGTCATCTGATGAAGATTGTCAAAGGTTAGTGCTGCATTTAGCTGTTTTTTGGTTATTTGTGATGCATGTGGTTGGTCGGAAAATGGCTATGTGGCTACTTTTACGATATACTCCTCTAACATAATCTAATGTTTTGCTTTTGCTGTAAAGCCTTTTTGAAATCGGACAACGTGGTTCGATTCAGGAGAGGTGTATCGATAAAACGTTATAATTTGAATTTTTTTTTTTTTTAAATAAATATTACATTTTGTTATGCTAATGGCGATAGGATTTTTCGCTGGATGTGAGCCCGACCAGGGGTTAATACATATCACCTTTCCCTTTCATGTCAAGCACCTTGCTTATAATGTATCTCCTTTGTTACAGAACCACACAAATCCAACTTTACCATACAGGGGGAAATCTCTAGAATGTCCAACCACACGTCATCAATAAATATGTGAACTTTGGCCCTGTTTCTTCCCCAGTCCCCTAACACTCACAAGGCAGGCAATACACATGACCTCAATTTTACTAGACGCTGTTTGCCTACTAATCCCTCTGCAATCCAGGTCTCTGATCACACTTTGTTTCCTTTTCTGTCTCCCTCTCCTCCAACCCTAGCCACTCAGGCCCTACCCAGTTGGTCCCTCACAATCTTCGCTCTCTCCCACTACCCTCTCCTCTTCTATCCTATAATCTCTCCCTTCTGCTAAATCCATCTCCCTCATGTCTCCTGATTCTGCCTCTTCGACCCTACTATCCTCCCTTTCCGCATCCCATGACTCGCACTTTCCCCTTTCTTCCCGGCCCTTCCCTCCTGCTCCGTGGCTGAATGACTCATTAGCTATGTTTCCATTAACTTGCCCAGTGATTTGTTTGTCGACATTTAGAAAGTTTGCATTGAAAATAGATGCGTTAATTGCCTGCTAGAGTGCGTTTCGAACTATCTTTGTCGATAAAAACAGCTGGATGTAATGACGTTACACCTAAAAAAACACACAAAAACATACAGTGTCGAATAAAATGTAGTGGTTGAAGTGTTTCCATTACCCATTTAGATAAATTGTGCATTAACAAATTGGTGACAGTCTGTATGTCCTCCCACCTATCTGTTTCATGTCTCAGGTAGCCCGTGAAAACCAGCATGGCTAGAATGCAATAATTTACGAATATTTGCCATATTCTAATAATTCTCATGTGTCAATGTATCGCCACCATGGTGATACTTGTACTCCTGTAGATCTGTAATAATTGGATGGTGAAACATGCATCCAGCCAATCAGAAATGCAAGTTGAAGCAATTCAGGAATTCTTGAGTCAGGACAATCATTGTTCTGCAAAAAAAATATATTTTATAGTAAAAAAATATATATATTTTGCAAGCAGTAGGCATTTCAAATTAAATGTGGAGTGGAGCTTATGGTTAGGTGATGACATCACGTGCCCCACGTACCTTCGAAAGTATCAGGCAATCATCATTTATTTCTTCAAAAAAACATTTCCATTATTTGCCGCAATAAAGAAAGTTTGACAAAAGAAAAATCCACCCCTGTCGAACGGATAAAAAAAGTTATTGATCTGTAGAATATGTCTACTATCTGCTGTTTCCACTACATATGTTGCAATTATTTGGAAACCTGTCTATATAGAGAACTTACAGCACAGGGCTGGAGGAAAACTTCCGGAGGACCTATCATCCTTTCACTCTCTCCCATCTACCTTCACTTCGCTGCTGAAGCCACTTTCTATCACTCTAAATGTGAAGCTTCTTCCTTTAACTGTAGGAAACTCTTTCCACCTTCTCCCTCCTTAATCCTCCACACCCTCTCCCTTCCTCCTCACTCTATGCGGGCAACTTTATCAACCACTTGAAAAATAAGATTGATGACAGCCACTCCTCATTCACTCAGCTTATGGAGTCCACTGGTCCCACTCACACAGAACTATCCTATGCCTTGACCTCTTTCTACCCGCTCTCTCCAGATGAAATCCTGCGACAAGTGAGGTCCGGCCGCCAAATAACCTGGCCGCTCGAACCCATCCCCTACTCCCTTCTCCAGAGCATCTCTGGCGACCTTCTCCCATTCCTCAATTCCCTCATCAACTTATCCCTGACCAATGGCTGCGTCCCCTCTAACTTCCAAATGGACAGAGTTGCTTCCCTCCTCAAGAAACCAACACTCAACCCCTCTGACATCCAAAACTACAGACCAGTACACATTCTTTATTTTATACATTTTTTATATTCTTAATTTTCTTTGTGTGCTCTCTCGCTATATCTCTCAGAATGATCTTCTTTACACTAACTAGTCAGGCTCCAAGACGGGTCACTCAACTGAGACTGCTCTTCTCTGTGTCATGGTGGCTCTCCGCACTGCCAAAGCTGACTCTCTGTCCTCTATTCTCATCTTCCTAGATCTATCCACCGGCTTCGACACCATGAACCATCAGATCCTCCTCTCCACCCTCTCAGGGCGGGGCGTCTCAGGCTCTGCCTCCTCTCCACCCTCTCAGGGCTGGGCGTCACAGGCTCTGCCTCCTCTCCACCCTCTCAGGGCTGGGCGTCACAGGCTCTGCCTCCTCTCAACCCTCTCAGCGCGGGGCGTCTCAGGCTCTGCCTCCTCTCCATCCTCTCAGGGCTGGGCGTCTCAGGCTCTGCCTCCTCTCCACCCTCTCAGGGCTGGGCATCTCAGGCTCTGCCTCCTCTCCACCCTCTCAGGGCGGGGCGTCTCAGGCTCTGCCTCCTCTCCACCCTCTCAGGGCGGGGCGTCTCAGGCTCTGCCTCCTCTCCACCCTCTCAGGGCTGGGCGTCTCAGGCTCTGCCTCCTCTCCACCCTCTCAGGGCTGGGCGTCTCAGGCTCTGCCTCCTCTCCACCCTCTCAGGGCTGGGCGTCTCAGGCTCTGCACACCTTTGGATTGCATCCTAATTAGCAAACCGCTCCTACCAGGTGACATGAAGAGGATGTGTGTCTGCACCACATTCTCTCTCTACTGGTGTCCCCCAGGGCTCAATTTTAGGCCCTCTTCTCTACACACTAAGTAACTCAGCTCCATCATATCCTCACATGGTCTCTAGTATCATTGCTATGTGGATGACACTCAATTACTTTTCTCGTCTCCCCTTCTGACACCCAGGTGGCGACACACATCTCTGCACACATCACTGCATGCCTGGCAGATATCTCAGCTTGGATATCAGCCCACCACCTCAAGTTCAAATTCGACAAGACGGAGCTGCTCTTCCTCCCGGGGAAAGCCTGCCCGCTACAAGACCTCACCATCATCGTTGACAACTCCACGGTGTCGCTCTCCCAAAGTACAAAGAACTTGGCATGACCCTGGACAACAACATTTAATTATCTGCAAACATCAAAGCAGTGATTCGCTCCTGCAGGTTCATGCTCTACAACATCCGTAGAGTACGACCCTACCTCACACAGGTCCTAACCCATGCATTTGTCATCTCCCGTCTGGGCTCCCACTTGTGCCATCAAACCCCTGCAACTTATCCAGAATGCTGCAGCCTGCCAAATTCTCCCTTGTCACTCCATTCCTCCGCACACTCAACTGACTTCCAGTCGAAGCTCACATCCACTACAAGACCATGGCACTTGCCTACGAAGCAGCAAGAGGAACTGCCCCTCCCTACCTTCAAGCTATGCTCAAACCTTACATC
The DNA here is from genome assembly GCF_901001165.1 of Salmo trutta. Taxonomy (NCBI): domain Eukaryota; kingdom Metazoa; phylum Chordata; class Actinopteri; order Salmoniformes; family Salmonidae; genus Salmo; species Salmo trutta. The sequence goes on along the minus strand of NC_042972.1, from coordinate 8,680,281 downwards.
CCAACCCGAGTACTCCTGTCTGCCAACTCCGGTTTCTTGGCCCTCCCACCCCTACGGGAGGACAGCTCAGCCAAGTCTTCTCTGTTCTGGCACCCCAATGGTGGAACCAGCTTCACCCTGAAGCTAGGTCAGCAGAGTCCCTGCCCATGTTCTGAAAACATCTGAAACCCTACCTTTTCAAACAGCATCTTAAATAATCCCACAGCTGATAATTTCACCTGCTGACTTTCTTTCAATGCCACACACCTTTCACACTGCATAAAATGACCTATTTCCGTGTGTGTCAGAATATCTTTCATGATAAAAAGTAGAAACTCAGTATTGAGAAGTCATGATTAGTCAGCTCTCCAGTCTTGATTAGTCAGCTCTGGAAGGTCATGGATCTTCACCCATGCTAATAGCCCCTATCACCTTGTATATTGCCCTCATATCATATTTAGTAGGCCTATAAACCTAGTAGTTCATACATTTTAAAAACGTCTTAATAAGAATGATAGACTGTAAAGTTAACAGAGTCTATATTCATACGACTCTTGTGATGTCATCAGTTAAAGATTCAATATTGAATCAAACTTAAATTCAAACTTTATTTGAATTGTATTTAAAATAACAACAAACTTAAAACAATGAAAAAAATCAACACAGCAATAAAATAGATGAATCTAAGAACATAAAACATTTATTATATATTTATAGATCTTTATTATTTAAGATACATTGGACGTCATTTCCATTTGAAAAAGGTTTGTGGAAAAGTATTGCAAATAATTGTGTGTGCAAAATATATCAGATAATGAGGGCCAGTTCTAGTCACCTAGATCCACTGGTGACGACAAATCAAATCCAGTCAAATAACATTTAGTTGTAATTTACTTGCAGGCTACTCACACAAAATTGACATAGTAATCAAATAAGCAACATAGGAAAGCAATAAAATAAGTGACATTGTTAATACAGTGCCTTCAGAAAGTATTCATACATGTTGACTGATTCCACATTTTGTTGTGTGAATTCAAAATAAAAAAAAATATTTTTCTCACACATCTTTTAAATTTTTATTTAACTAGGCAAGTCAGTTCATAACAAATTCTTATTTACAATGACAGCCTACTGGGGAACAGTGGGTTAACTGCCTAGTTCAGGGGCAGAACAACAGATTTGTACCTTGTCAGCTCAGGGACTTGATCCAGAAACCTTTTGGTTACTAGTCCAACACTCTAACCACTAGGCTACCTGCCAACCCAGGCTACCTGCTGCCCCATCTACACGCAATTCACCATAATGACAAAGTGAAAGCATGTTTTTAGACGTTTTTGCAAATGTATAGAAAATGAAATACAGAAAAATGTATTTTACATAAGTACTCACACCCCTGAGTCAATAAATGTTAGAATCACATTTGGCAGTGATTACAGATGTGAGTCTTTCTGGGTAAGTCTCTAAGAGCTCTGTCAATTTGAAGTCTTGCCATAGATGTTGAAGTCTTGCCATAGATGTTCAAGCCAAAACTGTCAAAACTGTCAACTGGCCACTTAGGAACATTCCATATTGTCTTGGTAAACAACTCCAGTGTACATTTGTCCTTGTGTTTTAGGTTAATGTCCTGTTGAAAGGTGATTTAATTTCCCAGTGTCTGGTGGAAAGCAGACAACCAGGTTTTCCTCTAGGATTTTTCCTGTGCTTAGCTCCATTCCGTTTATTTTTTGTCCTGAAAAACTCCCAGTCTTTAACGATTACAACCATAACATGATGCAGCCACCACCATGCTTGAGAATATGTAGAGTGGTATTCAACAATGTTTTGTATTATACTTTCCACAAACAAAAAAACGTTTTAAGGACAAAAAGATACAATTTCTTTGCCACATTTTTTACAGTATTACTTTAGCGCCTTATTGCAAACAGGATGCATGTTTTGGAATAGTTTTATTCTGTACATGTCAGGCATGTGGGTACTTGAGCTTTAAGTCAGGTGCAGGAGAGCAGAGAATTGTGAACAGGCACACACTTTATTTCGGCAGGAGAGAATATACAGACGGACGCAGCTGCGTCCAAAAACCTCAAAAACAACTAGGCAAAGTGTAAAATGCGCAAAAACAGTCACAACCATCAAATATATACAAACAGGCTTTGTGAAATTAACATTAGAGAAAACGCACACAAGCCTAGTGCGTACAAAAACACGTACCATACAAACAATCTTACACAAAGACATGAGGGGGAACAGAGGAATAAATACATGTAGTGTGATTGGGGAATGAAAACCAGCTGTGCAGGGAACAAGACAAAACAAATGTATACATAAAAAAATGGAGCGGCGATGGCTAGAAAGCCGGTGACGTCGACAGCCGAATGCCGCCCGAACAAGGAGAGGAGCCGACTTCGGCGGAAGTCGTGACAGTACCTCCCCCTGACGCGCTGCTCCAGCGGTGCGTCGACACCGGCCTCGGGGACGACCCGGAGGGAGAGGAGCAGGGCGATTCGGCCGGCGACGGTGGAACTCCGGCAGCAGTTCAGGGTCCAATACATCTGCCACTGGAACCCAGCACCTCTCCTCCGGACCATATCTCTCCCACTCCACGAGGTACTGAAGGCCCCTCGCCCGACGCCTCGAATCCAGGATGGAACGGACGGAGTACGCCGGGGCCCCCTCGATGTCCAGAGGGGGCAGAGGAACCTCCCGCACCTCAAACTCCTGGAGCGGACCAGCCACCACCGGCCTGAGGAGAGACACATGGAACGAGGTGTTAATATGGTAATCGGGGGGAAGCTGTAACCTGTAACATACCTCGTTCACTCTCCTCAGGACTTTAAATGGCCCCACAAACCGCGGACCCAGATTCCGGCAGGGCAGGCGGAGGGCCAGGTTTCGGGTTGAGAGCCAAACCCTGCGAACACCGGGGCCTCACTGCGGTGACGGTCCACGCTGGTCTTTTGGCGCAGCGCGGCCTGCTGGAGGTGACCATGGGCGGCTTCCCAGGTCTCCTCCGTGCGCCTGAGCCAATCGTCCACCGCAGGAGCCTCGGTATGACTCTGATGCCACGGTGCCAGAACCGGCTGGTACCCCAATGCACACTGAAAGGGGGAGAGGTTAGTGGAGGAGTGGCGGAGCGCGTTCTGCGCCATCTCTGTCCAGGGCACGAACGCCGCCCACTCCCCCGGCCGGTCCTGGCAATAGGACCGCAGAAACCTGCCGACATCCTGCTTCACTCTTTCCACCTGCCCATTACTCTCTGGGTGTAAACCCGAGGTGAGGCTGATCAAGACCCCCAGACGTTCCATGAACGCCTTCCAGACTCTCGAAGTGAACTGGGGACCTCGATCAGACACTATATCCTCAGGCACCCCATAGTGCTGGAAGACGTGTGTAAACAGGGCCTCCGCAGTGTGTAGGGACGTAGGGAGACCGGGCAGAGGGAGGAGACGACAGGACTTAGAGAAACGATCCACAACGACCAGGATTGTGGTGTTTCCCTGTGAGGGAGGAAGATCTGTTAGAAAATCCACCGACAGCTGTGACCAAGGCCGTTGTAGAACGGGTAACCAGCTTACCTCTGGGCAGGTGTCTAGGAGCCTTACACTGGGCGCACACCGAGCAGGAGGAAACATAAACCCTCACGTCCTTAGACAAGGTGGGCCACCAGTACTTCCCAGTCAGACAGCGCACTGTCCAACTGATCCCAGGATGACCAGAGGAGGGTGACATGTGGGCCCAAAAGATCAACCGGTCACGGACAGCAGATGGGACACACAGACGCCCAGTGGGTCACTGGACGGGAGCGGGCTCTGCACGTAACGCCTGCTCAATGTCCGTGTCCAGCTCCCACACTACCGGCGCCACCAGGCAGGAGGCTGGGAGAATGGGAGTTTGATCCATGGGCCGCTCCTCTGTGTCATACAGCCGGGACAGTGCGTCAGCCTTCGCGTTCTGGGAGCCTGGTCTGTAAGAAAGGGTAAACACAAAATGGGTGAAAAACATGGCCCATCTTGCCTGGCGAGGGTTCAGTCTCCTCACTGCCCGGATGTACTCCAGATTGCGGTGGTCAGTCCAGATGAGATAAGGGTGTCTAGCCCCCTCAAGCCAATGTCTCCACACCTTCAAGGCCTTGACGACAGCCAACAACTTCCGGTCCCCCACGTCATAGTTTTGCTCCGCCGGGCTGAGCTTCTTCGAGAAGAAGGCACAGGGGCAGAGCTTCGGTGGCGTACCCAAGCACTGAGAGAGCTCAGCTCCTATCTCAGCCTCGGACGCGTCCACCTCCACTATGAACGCCAAAGAGGGATCCGGATGGGCCAACACGGGAGCCGAGGTAAACAGAGCCCTCAGGTGACTAAAAGCCCTGTCCACCTCAGCTGTCCACTGCAAGCGCACCGGGCCCCCCTTCAGCAGTGAGGTAATGGGAGCCGCTACCTGACAAAAACCCCAGATAAACCTCCGGTAGTAGTTGGCAAACCCTAGAAACCGCTGCACCTCCTTTACCGTGGTGTGAGTCGGCCAATTACGCACGGCTGTAATGCGGTCACTCTCCATCTCCACCCCTGAGGTGGAAATGCGATACCCTAGGAAGGAGACGGACTGTTGGAAGAACAGGCATTTCTCAGCGTTGACATACAGGTCATGCTCCAACAGGCGACCAAGCAATCTGCGCACCAGGGACACATGCTCGGCGCGTGTAGCGGAGTATATGAAATTGTCATCAATATACACCCCTACACCCTGCCCGTGCAGGTCCCTGAAAATCTCGTCTACAAAGGCTTGGAAGACTGATGGCGCATTCATCAACCCGTACGGCATGATGAGGTACTCATAGTGCCCAGAGGTGGTACTGAAAGCCGTCTTCCACTCGTCCCCCTCTCGGATACGCACCAGGTTGTAAGCGCTCCTGAGATCTAATTTGGTGAAGAAGCGCGCCCCGTGCATTGACTCTATCGCTGTGGCTATGAGCTGTAGCGGGTAACTATACCTCACAGTGATCTGATTCAGACCCCGATAGTCAATACACGGGCGCAGACCTCCCTCCCTCTTCTTCACAAAAAAGAAACTCGAGGAGGCGGGTGAAGTGGAGGACTGAATGTACCCCTGACGCAGGGATTCGGAGACATATGTTTCCATAGCCTCCGTCTCCACCTGTGAGAGGGGATACACGTGACTCCTGGGAAGTGCAGTGTCTACCAGGAGATCTATCGCACAATCGGCCCGTCGATGAGGTGGTAATTGAGTTGCCTTCTTTTTGGAGAAGGCGAGAGCCAAATCGGCATATTCAGACGGTGGAGACCTGGTCTGGACTCTCCACCGTAGTAGCACTGACGGAATCCCCTAAACAACTACCGGAGCACTCTCGCGACCACCCCTTGAGAGCCCTCTGTGGCCAAGAAACAGTGGGGTTATGACAAGCTAACCAGGGTAGGCCCAGCACCACGGGAAATGCAGGAGAGACGACAATAAGGAAGAGACTAATTCCCTCCGTATGACCCCCCTGCGACACCATGCCCAAAGGAGCGGTGACCTCCCTAATCAACCCTGACCCTAATGGTCGACTATCTAAGGCCTGAACGGGGAAAGGCACATCCACGGGAACGATGGGGATCCCTAAACTATTGGCTAAAGCTCTGTCAATACAATTCCCAGCTGCACCTGAATCGACGAGTGCCTTATGCTGGGAATGCGGGGAAAATGACAAACACAAACATCTGTGCAACAGAGGTCTCTGGGTGAGAATGGTGCCGGCTCACCTGGGGTGACGCCAGAGCGCCCTGCCTGCTGCCTCGATCCCCAGAGGAACCAACCCGACACCGACCGGCAGTGTGACCTCTGCGGCCACAGATGTTGCACAAGCGGGAACCTCCTCCGGTCTCCCTGCGCACTGCCCCTCCCAGCTCCATGGGTATCGGAGAGGGGGTGTGGGAGGATGGAACCACCGGACCCTGATCAGAACGTCAGCAGGTTGTCCAGCCAGCAGGTTGTCCAGCCGGATGGACAAGTCCACCAGCTGGTCGAACGTGAGGGTTGTGTCACTGCAGGCCAACTCCCGACGGACGTCCTTGCGCAGACTGCAACGGTAATGGTCAATCAGGGCCCTGTCGCTCCATCCCGTGCCGGCAGCCAGGGTCCTAAACTCCAGGGCGAACTCCTGGGTGCTCCTCGTCTCCTGCCTGAAATGGAAGAGGCGCTCACCCGCCGCTCTACCCTCGGGCGGGCGGTCGAAGACTGCCCGGAAACGGAGGGTGAACTCCTCAAACTTGTCCATCTCCCTCTCCCCACACGCCACTGGCCAACTCCAGGGCTTGCCCGGTGAGGCACGAGATGAGGGCGGACACCCTCTCATGGCCCAATGGAGCTGGGTGGACGGTGGCCAGGTATAGCTCCAGTTAAAGCAGGAACCCCTGGCAGTTTGCAACCTCTCCGTTGTACTCCTGGGGCAGGGAGAGACGAATCCCACTGGAACCAGGTGGAAAAGTGGCGGAGAAGACCCCGGTTGTGCTGGTGGAGGCGCTGGAATAACTCCCTGTCTCTCCCAGCGGTCCATAGTCCGGACAACGCGGTCCATGGCGGTGCCAAGATGGTGAAGCATTGCTGCGTGCTCCCGGACGCGGTCCTCCACCTCTATAACCGGGAAACCTGCTCCTGCAAACTGGGTCGGTGATTCTGTAAGGTTGCGTGCTGGTGGCGGGGAAGTCAGGCGCAGGAGATCGAACTTGGTATAAAACGGAGCCGTTTAATAAGTGCTCAAAAACCAAAATATACTAAATAATACAAGTGGGTACAAAACCTGTCGCAGACCAGACATATCTTGCACAAAGCTTATAAACAAACAATCACCGACTAGGACAATGAGGGGGAACAGAGGGTTAAATACACAACATGTAATGAATGGGATTGGAACCAGGTGTGATACAAGACAAGACAAAACCAAAGGAAAATGAAAAGAGGATAAGCGATGGCTAGAAGGTCGGCGACTTCGACTGCCGCCCGAACAAGGAGAGGGACCAACTTCGGCGGAAGTCATGACAACTGGTTACACTATTTCCGAATACCCATACCTGTATCCTAAATAGTAAGCCGTTTGGAGATAACTTCAACAGCTGACCAATTAGATATGGGGATGTGCTACTGAAATCAACGTACAGCGGGTATTATACAACGGGTGGTTCTAATCCTTGATGTTGATTGGTTAAAACCGTATTCCAGCCGGTGTCTATTCCACAAGTTACCACCGGCTAAATCTATGACGTTGAAATGCCTGTTTACTCTGTTCCATCTGACTGCAATCCACTGTCTCATCAGCCCAGCCAGGCAATTTATAAACTTAGACTTCGTCTCGGTCCTAACAACTCCCATATCCTCCAAACACCGGATCTCTGGTATTATCACTTAAACAACGCAACACACGACACATTCTCAGTACACAAAATAAATAGAGTATGTGAATTTTTCAAAAATCGAGTACGGTATAAATGCCAGGATATTATACTTATTTCAGCTCTTCATCGAGTAGAATTCGATGCATACTTTCCCACAATGCATTGAAAGAGGTGGGCTGCGAGTGATACAGTAGGCCCTAGTTCTCTTCAAGAAGCCAAACAACCAAATGAGGCTACTTACTTGGAAGATGCCTAATAGCAAAGCTTCAATGTAGGTGTTCAAATGTAGGCTACTGTAAGTCGTTTTTGTTCTCCTTATAATGATCATGAGTATTGCATCATCTTTGAAAACTGACTTTAACATTTATTTTTATCCAAAGTGGATTTCTGTTTTCTCATTGAAAAATGTTTATCACCCTCTTGACCTTCATGGGAGCTTTTAAACAAAATACTAAACCATTTTTTTTATTTCTGAATGTGTCGGCACTGGGGACTCGATGTGGCAGCGTTATTGATGTCATGCCTTTTGATTTGAACATGTTGATTGTTTTAGTTTTGTAGGCTAGGCTACCTATTTCATTTTTCATTTATGGATCAAGCCTTAACAGTATATCTCATTCCCAATGATCAGTGCTTTAGTTTATGTTGTTTGCCTCCAGCGGTTCTGAATTTGCATTTGAAAGGTTTTGGTGTGTGTACTAGGCTATTTGATGTAATGTGTATATGTTACAGCACTTTGGTTTCACTACTAAAGATGTTGAAATGGACCCAAATTATCTGTTTCTGTCTTCAGACCTTTTAAATAGAATAGACGGGCTCTGGTAGAGGTCATATATTATAGTCTGCCTATAACCAGCCTGAATAGGACTATAACGCATTCCTACAACTCAAAATGAGCTATTACCAGGCTGGTTAATGCGATGCATGTCTGTTGAATTTGACTGTGGCATACTGCATACTTTTTACTAAACGGTACGTGCTAAATAGTATGAGACGATGAGTACATAGTATGCAGTTTAAGTATGTAGTACTGCTAGTATGGGTATTCGGACACGGCAACAGATCAACACTTTTCTTCAAGTGGGTGAGGTGGTTTAGGGAGTGGTATTTATTTCTAGAAAGGAAATGTTTGCATTGCCCTCAAATATATAGTATATTAAATCAATGGCAAAAATGTAGTCTATTTTTGAGCATTATCAAGATATCAATCTACTTAACCTGTAAATTATTAGGTGTATCACTTTTTATCTGTCATCCTCAATGATTGTAAATACATTATGTTCACGTGTGATTGTATTGTGTTTCTAAATTGGCAAATTAATCCAATCAAATCAAAAATCACTACAAATGTATTTATAGAAACAACAGCAGCATGCAGCCTCTGGCTGATAGTGTTTAGCTGGAAGGTAGAAGGCCGAAAAAATGATCTCAGGGTTTATAGCTGTCCTATGAGTTTTTTATTTTTTATTTATTTCACCTTTATTTAACCAGGTAGGCAAGTTGAGAACAAGTTCTCATTTACAATTGCGACCTGGCCAAGATAAAGCAAAGCAGTTCGACAACATACAAAAACACAGAGTTACACATGGAGTAAAACAACATACAATCAATGATGCAGTAGAAAAAAATAAGACTACATACAATGTGAGCAAATGATGTGAGATAATGGAGGTAAAGGCAAAAAAATGCCATGGTGGCAAAGTAAATAAAGTATGGCAAGAAAAAACACTGGAATGGTAGATTTGTAGTTTGAAGAAAGTTAAAAGTTAAAATATAAATAATATGGTGCAAAGGAGCAAAATAAATAAAATAAATAAATACAGTAGGGGAAAAGGTAGTAGTTTGGGCTCAATTAAAGATGGGCTATGTACAGGTGCAGAGATCTGTGAGCTGCTCTGACAGCTGGTGCTTAAAGCTAGTGAGGGAGATAAGTGTTTCCAGTTTTAGAGATTTTTGTAGTTCGTTCCAATCATTGGCAGCTGAGAACTGGAAGGAGAGACGACCAAAGGAGGAGTTGGCTTTAGGGGTGACCAGAGAGATATACCTGCTGGAGCGCGTGCTACAGGTGGGTGCTGCTATGGTGACCAGTGAGCGGAGATAAGGGGGGACTTTACCTAGCAGGGTCTTGTAGATGACCTGGAGCCAATGTGTTTGGCGACGATGATGAAGTGAAGGCCAGCCAACGAGAGCATACAGGTCGCAGTGGTGGGTTGTATGTGGGGCTTTGGTGACAAAACGGATGGCACTGTGATAGACTGCATCCAGCTTGTTGAGTAGGGTATTGGAGGCTATTTTGTAAATGACATCGCCGAAGTCGAGGATTGGTAGGATGGTCAGTTTTACGAGGGTATGTTTGGCAGCATGAGTGAAGGATGCTTTGTTGCGAAATAGGAAGCCAATTCTAGATTTCACTTTGGATTGGAGATGATTGATGTGAGTCTGGAAGGAGAGTTTACAGTCTAACCAGACACCTAGGTATTTGTAGTTGTCCACAAATTCTAAGTTAGAACCGTCCAGAGAAGTTATGCTGGATGGGCGGGCAGGTGCAGGCAGCGATCGGTTGAAGAGCATGCATTTAGTTTTACTTGTGTTTAGGAGCAGTTGGAGACCACGGAAGGAGAGTTGAATGGCATTGAAGCTCGTCTGGAGGGTTGTTAACACAGTGTCCAAAGAAGGGCCAGAAGTATACAGAATGGTGTCGTCTGCGTAGAGGTGGATCAGAGATTCACCAGCAGCAAGAGCGACATCATTTATGTATACAGAGAAAAGAGTTGGCCCAAGAATTGAACCCTGTGGTACCCCCATAGAGACTGCCAGAGGTCCAGACAGTAGGCCCTCCGATTTGACACACTGAACTCTGTCAGAGAAGTAGTTGGTGAACCAGGCGACGCAATCGTTTGAGAAACCAAGGCTACTAAGTCTGCCGATGAGGATGTGGTGATTAACAGAGTCAAAAGCTTTGGCCAGGTCAATGAATACGGCAGCACAGTAATGTTTCTTATCGATGGCGGTTACGATGTCGTTTAGGACCTTGAGCGTGGCTGAGTTGCACCCATGACCAGCTCTGAAACCAGATTGCATAGCGGAGAGGGTGCGGTGGGATTCAAAATAGTCGGTAATCTGTTTGTTGACTTGGCTTTCGAAGACCTTTGAAAGGCAGGGTAGGATGGATATAGGTCTGTAGCAACTTGGGTCAAGAGTGTCACCTCCTTTGAAGAGGGGGATGACAGCAGCTGCTTTCCAATCTATGGGAATCTCAGACGACACGAAAGAGAGGTTGAACAGGCTAGTAATAGGGGTTGCAATAATTTCGGCAGATAATTTTAGAAAGAAAGGGTCCAGATTGTCAAGCCCAGCTGATTTGTAGGGGTCCAGATTTTGCAGCTCTTTCAGAACATCAGCTGAATGGATTTGGGAGAAGGAGAAATGGGGGAGGCTTGGGCGAGTAGCTGTGGGGGGTGCAGTGCTGTTGAATGCAGTAGGGGTAGTTAGGTGGAAAGCATGGCCAGCCGTAGAAAAATGCTTATTGAAATTCTCAATTATAGTGGGCTTATCGGTGGTGACAGAGTTTCCTATCCTCAGTGCAGTGGGCAGTTGGGAGGAGGTGTTCTTATTCTCCATGGACTTTACAATGTCCCAGAACTTTTTAGAGTTGGAGTTGCACGAAGCAAATTTCTGTTTGAAAAAGCTAGCCTTGGCGTTTCTAACTGCCTGTGTGTATTGGTTTCTAACTTCCCTAAAAAGTTGCATATCGCGGGGGCAGTTCGATGCTAATGCAGAACGCCACAGGATATTTTTGTGTTGGTTAAGGGCAGTCAGGTCTGGGGAGAACCAAGGGCTATATCTGTTCCTGGTTCTAAATTTCTTGAAAGGGGCATGCTTATTTAAGATGGAGAGGAAGGCATTTTTAAAAAATAACCAGGCATCCTCTACTGACGGGATGAGGTCAATATCCTTCCAGGATACCAGGGCCAGGTCGATTAGAAAGGCTTGCTCGTTGAAATGTTTCAGGGAGCGTTTGACAGTGATGAGTGGAGGTCGTTTGACCGCTGACCCATTACGGGTGCAGGCAATGAGGCAGTGATTGCTGAGATCTTGGTTGAAAACAGCAGAGGTGTAATTAGAGGGCACATTGGTTAGGATGATATCTATGAGGGTGCCAGTGTTTGCGGCTTTGGGGTTGTACCTGGTGGGTTCATTAATAATTTGTGTGAGATTGAGGGCATCAAGCTTGGATTGTAGAATGGCTGGGGTGTTAAGCATGTCCCAGTTTAGGTCGCCTAGTAGCACGAGCTCTGAAGATAGATGGGGGGCAATTAGTTCACATATGGTGTCCAGAGCACAGCTAGGGGCCGAGGGGGGTCTATAGCAGGCGGCAACGGTGAGAGACTTGTTTTTGGAGAGGTGGATTTTTAAAAGTAGAAGTTCAAATTGTTTGGGTACAGACCTGGATAGCAGGACAGAACTCTGCAAGCTATCTCTGCAGTAGATTGCAACACCGCCCCCTTTGGTCGTTCTATCTTGTCTGAAAATGTTGTAGTTAGGGATGAAGATTTCACAGTTTTTGGTGGACTTCCTAAGCCAAGATTCAGACACAGCTAGGACATCCGGGTTGGCAGAGTGTGCTAAAGCAGTGAATAAAACAAACTTAGGGAGGAGGCTTCTAATGTTAACATGCATGAAACCAAGGCTATTACGGTTACAGAAGTCATCAAAAGAGAGCGCCTGGGGAGTAGGTGTGGAGCCAGGCACTGAAGGGCCTGGATTCACCTCTACATCCCCAGCGGAGCAGAGAAGGATAAGTATGAGGGTACGGCTAAAAGCTATAAGAATTGGTCGTCTGTGACGTCCAGAATAGAGAGAAAAAGGAGCAGGTATCTGGGGGCGATAAAATAGCTTCAAGGTATAATGTACAGACAAAGGTATGGTGGGATGTGAGTACAGAGGAGGTAAACCTAGGCATTTAGTGATTATGAGAGAGATATTGTCTTTAGAAATATCATTGAAACCAGAAGATGTCATAGCATGTGTGGGTGGAGGAACTGAGAGGTTGGATAAGGTATAATGAGCAGGGCTAGAGGCTCTACAGTGAAATAAGCCAATAAACACTAACCAGAACAGCAATGGACAAGGCATATTGACATTAAGGAGAGGCATGCTTAGCCGAGTGATCAGAGGGTCCAGTGAGAATCAGACAGCTAGCCGGGCCATAGGTAGCAAGCTGGTGGAAGATGGGAGGGAGGTCTGTTTTTAGCCGCCTCGTGCGTTTCCGTCTGTGGGTTAGTGGGGTTCCGTGTGGAAGGGGGGACCTGTCCAAGTTGGCAAAATAGTTAGTTATAGTGGCCCAAGAAAAGTGTCCGACAGACCTATTCAGATCGCAGCCGAAAAGACAGCTAACGATTAGCTGGCCGCAGATGGGCGATCAGGTTACGTCGCGACGGAGGGGCCAGTTGGACAACTCCCTCGGGCAGATAACGTCGGTGATCCAGTCGTGAAGACCCAATGGGGCTCCGCATCGGCAGTAAAACGGGTCAGGATAGGTGAGTTGTAGCCCAGGAGACACTTCAGCTGGCTAGCTCAGGAGTAGCCCACGAGTGGCTGACGGAATTCTTCAGCTGGCTAGCTAGCTAGCTCCGTAATAGTGTGTATTAATTCCGAGACCGACGTTGCCAATAGTCACTCAGGTAGCAGCTAGTTAGCTGCAAGATCCAGGTGTAAATGTCCAGAGCCTGCGGTAGAAATCAAGGAAAGGAGAGAGAATAGGTCCGATATGCTCTGGTCTGAGTCGCGCTGTACAAAAACTGGCGATAGCTTTTCGAGCTAATGGATAGCTGAGGACAGCTAACCGTAGCTAGCTGAACTTCAACGTTAGCCAGTGAAAATGGCTAACCTCTGGCTAGCTTCTGTCGTGGAATTCAGATGAGGTAAATAATACTTTCTTTTTTTTTTTTTTTAATTGATGAGGCGGGTTGCAGGAGAGTGCTTTGAGGTTGAGTATTTAGAATAAAAAAATGTAAAAAGATAAGTGAAGAAAAAATATGTAAATATATATATATATATATACACGGGACACGACAGGACGTCTGAACTGCTACGCCATCTTGGAAGTGAGTGGAGGCTAACCGCCAGAGATGCAAATCCCGCCTTGAATGGCACACTCCACTAGCCCGCTGGCGGTAGGAATTTATAACCTTGGGCGTAGGGAAAGCGGAAAATAGCAAGCAGGAGGATTTTTTGTGTGTGTCACAGTTCTCAAAATAAATATTTATTCTGTGATTGGTATTCACATGCTAACACATAACAAGCAGTAGCCTGGCAGAGAAATGTAAAGGGTTTAAGATGTGTGATTTTATTAAAACCACCAATTGACTTTCCTTGCTAATACACTATTATCTTCTCAGATGTGGCAGCAAACATATATTAGAATGAAAGACATATATTATAGTCTGCCTATAACCAGCCTGAATAGGCCTATAACGCATTCCTACAACTCAAGTATCAGATGCCACAAACAGAGCAACAGAGGGGACAACAAAATAAAATGGCATATCAGAGATAGGTTAGTTTATAAATGTGAACCAATCAATACATTTTAAATAACGTACTGAGTTTTGAAACGTTGAGACTTGTTCCAATGATTTTAGAGTGTTTTTAACTTAGAGATTCCAGTGTTCAAGACCGTTAGTTTATTGGGCAGAATAACTTATTGTCTCCTATAATTTCACAGGCTTTACCCAGTCACCTAAAAGAGCTGTTTATTGAAGAGAGGCGGCGATTTGAAGGGGCAACTAAAGACACGACGTCTGATGTGGAGATGGACCCAGAAGACCACAATGCATTTTTTTATAACCTCTCCACGCTGGCGCTCCCTGAGTTTGAGGACCTGATTGTGTCAGCAGACCGGAAAAGAAGCTCTTATGTGGAGAAAAAAACGCAGTCAGAATGAAAACCAGAGCCAACATCTACGTCCACCGCAGCCCTGCCCAGAACATCGATTGTGCAATAGACCAATAGACCAATAGACCAATAGACCACATACAATCACCTGCACCTTGCAGACCATTTTCAATGACTCTCTTCACACCTGCTTCTCAAGAGACCTTTTTGCACTGACTCCCACTCACTCACTCACCTAGCCAAACACTAAACAGCTCACTAAACACTAAACAGCTCACTAAACACCTCACTAAACACTAAACAGCTCACTAAACACTAAACAGCTCACAAAACACTAAACAGCTCACTAAACACTAAACACCTCACTAAACATTAAACAGCTCACTAAACACTAAACAGCTCACTAAACATTAAACAGCTCACTAAACAGCTCACTAAACAGCTCACTAAACACCTCACTAAACACTAAACAGCTCACTAAACACTAAACAGCTCACTAAACAGCTCACTAAACACCTCACTAAACACTAAACAGCTCACTAAACACTAAACAGCTCACTAATCATTAAACAGCTCACTAAACACTAAACAGCTCACTAAACACTAAACAGCTCACTAAACACTAAACAGCTCACTAAACACTAAACACCTCACTAAACACCAAACAGCTCACTAAACACTAAACAGCTCACTAAACACTAAACAGCTCACTAAACATTAAACAGCTCACTAAACACTAAACAGCTCACTAAACACTAAACAGCTCACTAAACACTAAACACCTCACTAAACACTAAACAGCTCACTAAACACCTCACTAAACACCAAACAGCTCACTAAACACTAAACAGCTCGCTAAACATTAAACAGCTCATTAAACAGCTCACTAAACACTAAACAGCTCGCTAAACATTAAACAGCTCATTAAACAGCTCACTAAACACTAAACACCTCACTAAACACTAAACAGCTCACTAAACACTAAACACCTCACTAAACATTAAACACCTCACTAAACACTAAACAGCTCACTAAACACTAAACACCTCACTAAACACTAAACAGCTCATTAAACAGCTCACTAAACACTAAACAGCTCACTAAACACTGAACAGCTCACTAAACACTAAACACCTCACTAAACACTAAACAGCTCACTAAACACTAAACAGCTCACTAAACACTAAACACCTCACTAAACACTAAACAGCTCACTAAACATTAAACAGCTCACTAAACATTAAACAGCTCACTAAACACTAAACAGCTCACTAAACACTAAACACCTCAATAAACACTAAACAGCTCACTAAACATTAAACAGCTCACTAAACATTAAACAGCTCACTAAACATGAAACACCTCACTAAACACTAAACACCTCACTAAACAGCTTACTAAACACTAAACAGCTCACTAAACACTAAACACCTCACTAAACAGCTTACTAAACACTAAACAGCTCACTAAACACTAAACACCTCACTAAACACTAAACACCTCACTAAACACTAAACACGTCACTAAACACTAAACAGCTCACTAAACACTAAACACCTCACTAAACACTAAACAGCTCACTAAACACTAAATAGCTCACTAAACACCTCACTAAACACTAAACAGCTCACTAAACACTAAACAGCTCACTAAACACTAAACACTAAACAGCTCACTAAACAGCTCACTAAACACTAAACAGCTCACTGAACACTAAACAGCTCACTAAACACTAAACAGCTCACTAAACACTAAACAGCTCACTAAACACCTCACTAAACACTAAACAGCTCACTAAACACTAAACAGCCCACTAAACACCTCACTAAACACTAAACACCTCACTAAACACTAAACAGCTCACTAAACACCTCACTAAACATTAAACAGCTCACTAAACACTAAACACCTCACTAAACACTAAATAGCTCACTAAACAGCTCACTAAACACTAAACACCTCACTAAACATTAAACAGCTCACTAAACACTAAACACCTCACTAAACACTAAACAGCTCACTAAACATTAAACAGCTCACTAAACAGCTCACTAAACACTAAACAGCTCACTAAACACTAAACACCTCACTAAACAGCTCACTAAACACTAAACAGCTCACTAAACACTAAACAGCTCACTAAACAGCTCACTAAACGCCTCACTAAACACCATTTACAGTGCCTTCGGAAAGTATTCAGACCCCTTGACCTTTCCCACGTTTTGTTACGTTACAGACTTATTCTAAAATATATATTTTTTACATTTCTTCAGCCAAATACACACAGTACCCAATAATGACAAAGTAAAAATTGATTTTTAGAAATGATTGCAAATGTATTCAAAATAAAAAAAAATATCTGAGATATTGCTTCACATGCTGGTCACAAGCAGAAACTGCTATTCTGAAACCAATGGAATCACTCTACAAACAAACACTTAATATTTTTGATAACAAACCAAACAGTTACCACCATTGTCATATCATTTACAATTATAATGTATTTCGTCTGGATAGCTTTAAGCGGTATATAGATACAAGCCTTGTCTTTAAGATCCTGCATGGTCTTGCCCCTCCCTCCACCGGGGTGTGTCCCTGTGTCCCTTTTAGACACAGAAAAATCGCTCAATTGGCCTTCTCTGTTAAAGCTACAGTATATTGGAATACAATGCCTATGGACTAGAGAAACTGCACTGACTATTGTACTTTACATTTCAATTGAAAACATGGCTCAGATCTATCCAAACCTGTACACATGCGTTATCTATGGTTCCTCGTATGTAAGACGACAGTTGATGATACTGTTGTTGTTGTTAGAATGATATATTATTGGATGTAATGTATTTTGTATTGTTTTAGTGAGTATGTGTATAGTGGCTATGTAATTGTCCTTAGCTGCCCTGAGACTACGGGTGTAAATTAGCTTTTTGGCTAACCCCAGGAATATTTACATGGATGTTGCATTATTGTAATATTGATGTTGATTAATGTGCATTGTCCCCTAATAATAAATAAATAAAAATCGTCACCATCTATGCAGCACTCCACCAATCAGGCCTTTATGGTAGAGTGGCCAGATGAAAGCCACTCCTCAGTAAAAGGCACATGACAACCCGCTTGGAGTTTGCCAAAAGGCACCTAAAGACTCTCAGACCATGAGAAACAAGATTCTCTGGTCTGATGAAACCAAGATTGAACTCCTTGGCCTAAATGCCAAGCGTCACGTCTGGAGGAAACCTGGCACCATCCCTACGGTGAAGCATGGTGGTGGCAGCATCATGCTGTGTGCATTTTCTTTAGCGGCAGGGACTGGGAGACTGGTGAGGATCGAGGCAAAGATGAACGGAGCAAAGTAGAGAGAGATCCTTGATGAGAACATGCTCCAGAGCTCTCAGGACCTCGGACTGGGGTCAGGACAACGACCCTAAGCACATAGCCAAGACAACGCAGGAGTGGCTTCGGGACAAGTCTCTGAATGTCCTTGAGTGGCCCAGATAGAGCCCAGACTTGAAAATGATCAAATATCTCTGAAGAGACCTGAAAATAGCTGTGCAGCAACGCTCCCCATTCAACCTGACAGAGCTTGAGAGGATCTGCAGAGAAGAATGGGAGAAACTCCCCAAATATAGGTGTGCCAAGTTTGTAGTGTCATACCAAAGAAGACTCGAGGCTGTAATCGCTGCCAAAGGTGCTTCAACAAAGTACTGAGTAAAGGGTCTGAATACTTACTGTATGTAAATGTGATATTTCAGTTTTTTATTTTAAATAAATCAGCAACAATTTAAAAAAGTTATGTTTTTGCCCTGTCATTATGGGGCATTGTGTATAGATTGATGAGGGGGAAAAAATTATTTAATCCATTTTAGAATAAGGCTGTAAAGTAACAAAATGTGGAAAAAGTCAAGGGGTCTGAAGACCTTTCTAAAGGCACTGTATACCTCGTGGCCACATTGGGAAGAGCTGATAGCAGCAGATTTGAATTATGTTGTTGTTGTTGTTTGCAAGCAGGAAGTCTCCCAGCTGTGTTTGATGGTGTCATATTACAACATGAGTTGTGAAGTATGAGAATATCACCTCTATAAAGAAGTCCTTGTTCTTCATGACCATCCTCAAGGCCAGAGCCAGAGTGTTTTTGAAAAGGACTCAAATCTGCAGGATGCCACTGCTTTGGAGAAGACATTTGAGAACTTTTATCTAATCATCACTCTCTTTCTCTTTCTATAAATATCTCTCTCTTTCCCTCACCCACTCTCCCTCCCTCTTTACATCTCCAACTCTCTCTCTCTCTCTCTCTCTCTCTCATCCCTTCTCTAATACCCTCTCTCTCACATCCCTTCTCTATTACCCTCTCTATCTCTCTCTCTCTCTCTCTCACTCGCTCCCTCTCTCTCTCCTCCCTTCTCTATTGCCCTCTCTCTCTCTCCATCTCTGTCTTCCTCCATCCTTCTCCCTCTCCTCTCTCTCTTCATCTCTCCAGCTTCTTCCTTACTTTAGTCTCTCTCTCACTGGCTGCTATTTTCCAATCTCTGCACTAGTTGTGTCAAGTGTCTCCCCAAATGGGATCAAAAATGCATCATAGTGAGTTGATGCACACACACACACACACACACACACACACACACACACACACACACACACACACACACACACACACACACACACACACACACACACACACACACACACACACACACACACACACACACACACGGGGAGACACAAACACAAACACACAGAGAGAGAGACACACACACACACACAAAGAGAGACACACACACAGAGAGAGACACACACACACAGAGAGACACACACAGAGAGACACACACACACACACACACACAGAGAGACACACACACACACAGAAAGACACACACAGACACACAGACAGACACACACACACACACACACACACACACTGAACTGAAGCAGAGCTGATGCAGACACGAGTGAACAAGTTGATGCTGCTTCATCTCTCTTTGCAACCCTCAGGATACTTTGATCACAGGAACACACAGGGACAAACATGGACACACAGGGACACACAAGGACACACAGGGACAGAAAGGGACACACAGAGACACACAGAGACACACAGGAACAGACAGAGACAGACAGAGACACACGGGGGGACACAGGGACACACAGATTAGACCTAGCTCCCTCTAGCAGCCTGTGAAGTCACCCCTTATCTAGGTGAAAATACATCAAATCACAGGAACCACAACCCATAGGAACAGGAACCAGACCTGGGTTAAAATACTATTTGAAATCAATTCAAATACTGTATCTGAGCTTAATTGAGCTTGCCTGATCAACCAATAGGATAGTCCAAAAAACGTGCAAATCACACCCGTATGGCACTCCAGGCAGGCTACAGCAAACACTCACAATATCTGAACAAATTTCAAATAATATCTGAACCCAGGTCTGCTACTACAGTAGTTTCCTCCAGCAACATGAGTGCACTGATATAACAAGTCAGATAGAGCACAACTTATCTTGAAATAATACAGAAAGTGTCAAGTTATTTATCTGTCGGCGTGCACCTAGTCAACCATTTGGGGTGTGTCTCCCCCTCAGACTTTACAGTTTTCTTTACAATCGCTAGGACCCATTTCTCAATACGTAGGTCACTTTTTCAAAACTCTTCACACAGTTCTCCTAACCAACTTTCAGCTTGGCACAGCAGTTAATTTCACATCCAAAAATGCACAAAAACGACCAAAACACTTCATACATGTCTCAAATCAACTCATTCTTCCATAACACAAGCAAAGGTTGTCACCCAACAAGCCCACTTAAAACAATGACCTAAAAAACACTAACAGGTAGCATTACATAATGTTTTCTTTACAAAACAAGAATGACACCTCTATGCTGTACCGAATTCACTGCAGTATTTGTTACAGGAATGTATCAGACATGATGCAATATGTTTTTCAATATGTCATTTTATGGCATTGAGTGATTCCAAAATACAAGAATTTGTATATACACCATCTACCGATACAGATACAGTAGCAATGCTAGTCAATCCTCTCTTTTGAATTTGGCCACAGGTTCTCATCCACATCACATCCTATGTAATCTTGGGCAATACACCTAGGAAAGAATCATTTGGCATGCCTGGTCCATCCCTGGTGTCATGACGTTGCTCTGTTGGGGAGGTTTATGAGCCCCTATAAATACCTATCCCTCTTTTTCTCTCCACTCTACAGAATCTACTCTTGGAAAGCCCTTTGTTAACATAGAGAGAGTATGGTAACATCAAAAGGTTGGGGAAAGGTACAATATTTCTGTAATCCAACCAGTTGAAAGTGTCCGTTGGCACTTAAAGAATATGATGTCAGATCAGTTGGTGTCTGGGACATTATATCTGATGACAGGCCGACATAACCTGTATCTTGGAAAGTCTACACATTCTAGTTATCAGATTCACATGGAATTGAATCTGAATTTAAATGTTTAAATATGAAACTATTTGTGAAAAGATTAAATGTAATTTTAGTGTTTAAAATGAGAGAATTGTTTTCATGAGTAAAATATGCTCACTCTGGCCACGCCCAAGTGAATAGGCATTGGTTGGAAATGAGGAACCAACCCCTTTTCTAAATGTCACGCCCTGACCTGAGAGAGAGGGTTTGTTTCTCTATGTGGTTAGGTCAGGGTGTGGGGTGGGCATTCTATGTTTTGTATTTCTTTGTGTTGGGCCGAGTATGGTTCCTAACCAGAGGCAGCTGTCTATCGTTGTCTCCGATTAGGAACCATACTTAGGCAGCCTTTTTTCCACCTGTGTTTGTGGGATCTTATTTTTGTATTGCTTTGTGTGCCTACAGAACGTGACGGTCGTATTTTCTTTTGTTCATTACTTTTTTATCGTGTTCTGAGTAAATAAATCACAAGATGAACATATTCCACGCTGCACCTTGGTCTACATTGAACGACGGTCGTTACACTACATTTCTATAAGAGCCCCCGTGACCCAATTCACGGCAGACTAAGCTAACCCCAGTGTGAGCTGTGGTTCCTAATGGTTGAACGGCTACAACATAACAAAATTAACCTTGTGTTCCCGACGACGTGAGGACTGGTGTCCATACGTTTAAAAGGGCTAATTTCAAAAATGTAGGTGATGATCGCCACGCTGGAAGGATTAATTCCGACTACACCAGCCAGAATATAGCATGAGTTGAGTATGGCAACTTGGTATGAACTTTGAACTCTTATTCACTAAAGAAGTGATACATCCTAGATCTCGAGTTATCAGCAGCAGCTGTAAACGTGCGTGGCCTAGGAAAGGATGGACAATCTCTTCAGAACGACAGGGTACTACAATGTATCCCTTCTACCACCTGACGACAGACTACAACGTGTCCGCCCAGAAATATTATTCATAGGACAAGGTAGATCTCTGCTGGGCAACCCAGCCTTCCATCTTTGACCAATCTATCAAAGTCCAGCTCAGAGTAAATATATTTCTTGCATTTTCCTTTTCCGAATGGTCCGGTTATTTAGAATGCATAATATGCTGTATTTACGACAGCATAGCTTCATAAGGTCTGATAGAGACCCAATCCTTTTGTTCCTCAGTCTTCCAGCTCTTTCATTCAAACCCAACCAACCCCCTTTCTTTGTGTAACCAGCCGTCATATCGGTTCCGTCCACTAGGGACGTTTTCTTTTATGACATAATTAGTCATCAATGTATGATCCATCCTGTGAATATGTCATTCTGTGTGATTATTTAGGTATTTAGTAAATCAATAATTAAAACCAAATTTTGAATTGATGATTCAACTTGTTAGCCAGGGTTCGTGAAGATAACCAGGAATTTTACGATGTTCAGATGAGACTGAATAAGGTGACGATTAATAATTGACTGCTATTGATATAAAAGATTACCAGGTCTTTAAGAGTTTATTCGGAAGACAACAGCTCTAAAAACATTATTCCGTGGTGCCCCGACTTCCTAGTTAATTACATTTACATGATTAGTTTAATCAGGCAATATTAATGACAGAGAATTGATTTGATAAAATAGCATGTCATATATAATTTAATCCATAGTAAAGACACAACAATGGCAATCTACTGCAGATATGTCCAGGCATGCAGCATTCATTGCGTCCAGGAGGGACATTTGATCATGTAGATGGTGGTCATAAACCTTCCACCTCCATGAGGAAAATAATTCCTCTATGGGGTTGAGGAATGGAGAGTAAGGTGGGAGGAAAAGTGACACCATCCTGGGATGGGCTACATACCGCTCTGTGACTGCACAGGAGTGGTGAAATGCCATATTGTCGCATACAATTACAAATGTTGGCCAATTTCGCCTCACTGCAACCCTTTCCTCACCTGGCACAACCCTTCCATAGAGGTCATCCAGGAATGAAATGAGACGCTCTGTGTTGTATGGCCCAATTAGTGGTTTGTGTAACAGCAATCCATCAGAGAATATTACTGCACATATTGTGATGTTGGCACCCCTCTGGCCCGGGACATCCACTGTGGCTCTTTTCCCAATCACATTCCTTCCTCACCGCCGCTGTGTTTTGGCCAAGTTGAAACCAGCCTCATCCACAAGGATGAATATGTGGGGTGTTTGCCTGGCTTCAATCTCCATGACTCTCTAAAATAAATCCACAAGGCAACATAAGAGTTAGGCTATTACGGTAGTTCACATTATACCTAAAAACATGCCATTGTGTGCCTCTGCCCTGTTTGGTTTTGTTCAAAACCAGTTCTGGTTTTATAGCCATCTCACCTGAACATATTGGTTCCTGAGTTGCTTGACTCGTTCAGAGTTCCTCTCAAAGGGGACAGTGTACAACTGCTTCATCCTGACTTGATGTTGTTCCAACGCTTACATTGTGAATATTTCCAAATGTTATGCTGTCTGCCAACACTCTGTCCCGAATCTCTGTGAGTTTTATGCTATTGTTTCTGATGACCATATCAATGATTGCAGTTTCCTGCACAGCAGTGAAAATCTGTGTCCTAAGCAGAAATTCAATTAAACAATTACACACAAGTGGGTTTGGAGGCTTTGCTCAATTTACTTCTGTAATGTGCAGTTCAGTCAGATGCCCTTGCAGAATGCACATGTTACCTGTTGTTTTGCCAGAAATTTCTCACAATAGATGCCACTGTTGAGCGTTGCAGATTTGGCTACAATCTCAGACCAGCATCTCTCTTGATAGACCATGATTTATTACATGATCAATTATAATAGCCCTAATCTCATCTGAGACTACAGATCTTGATCTTCCTCTCAGTCTTCTTCCACCACACGTACGTACTCCTCTCCCTCACCCAGCCACTCTTCTTCCTCTGTCAGCCACTTCTCTATCTCTGGCTGGGTCCATGTTTACATTACAGAACAGCATTATTCCTAAAATGTCCCCTTTTGTATAGATGGTAATGTAATTGAAAGACTAACACCTGGGTAGGTGTTCAGCTACAATGGTAATCAGCTATGGTTGGTCTAATTGTATTGATAATATTTCATTTTTTAGATTTGGAATATATTTCAATACGGTATTACTGTAGAAATGTGGCAAATTACTGTCTTATTCAATTTTGTGTTATGTTTTTGAACTTAAGTTTAACAGTTTTGAAAACAGTATGTAAACATGTGCAAATTGGCCTGTAGGTAAATAGAGTTTTAGTGGTGGTTGTGTCTGAGTGAGAAAAGAATTCATGGAATTTGAAAGATGTAGTCATTGAATGCATTTTGTGCCAAAGCAATGAAAAACGATCCACAGTTTAGCCTACATAGACTGCTGTTGTCCTCACTGTGTGAAGAGTTTTGAAAAAGTGACCTAAGTATTGAGAAATGGGTCCTAGTGATTGTAAAAAAAACTGTAAAGCACACCTTAGTAGTTCTACAACCAGGGGGTGCCATAAACCTCACTAAATGTAACAGGTAGTTCTACAACCAGGGGGTGCCATAAACCTCACTAAATGTAACAGGTAGTTCTTCAACCAGGGGGTGCCATAAACCTCACTAAATGTAACAGGTAGTTCTTCAACCAGGGGGTGCCATAAACCTCACTAAATGTAACAGGTAGTTCTACAACCAGGGGGTGCCATAAACCTCACTAAATGTAACAGGTAGTTCTACAACCAGGGGGAGCCATAAACCTCACTAAATGTAACAGGCAGTTCTACAACCAGGGGGAGCCATAAACCTCACTAAATGTAACAGGTAGTTCTACAACCAGGGGGTGCCATAAACCTCACTAAATGTAACAGGTAGTTCTTCAACCAGGGGGTGCCATAAACCTCACTAAATGTAACAGGTAGTTCTACAACCAGGGGGTGCCATAAACCTCACTAAATGTAACAGGTAGTTCTACAACCAGGGGGAGCCATAAACCTCACTAAATGTAACAGGTAGTTCTTCAACCAGGGGGTGCCATAAACCTCACTAAATGTAACAGGTAGTTCTACAACCAGGGGGAGCCATAAACCTCACTAAATGTAACAGGTAGTTCTACAACCAGGGGGAGCCATAAACCTCACTAAATGTAACAGGTAGTTCTTCAACCAGGGGGTGCTATAAACCTCACTAAATGTAACAGGTAGTTCTACAACCAGGGGGAGCCATAAACCTCACTAAATGTAACAGGTAGTTCTACAACCAGGGGGAGCCATACACCTCACTAAATGTAACAGGTAGTTCTTCAACCAGGGGGTGCCATAAACCTCACTAAATGTAACAGGTAGTTCTACAACCAGGGGGAGCCATAAACCTCACTAAATGTAACAGGTAGTTCTTCAACCAGGGGGTGCCATAAACCTCACTAAATGTAACAGGTAGTTCTACAACCAGGGGGTGCCATAAACCTCACTAAATGTAACAGGTAGTTCTACAACCAGGGGGAGCCATAAACCTCACTAAATGTAACAGGTAGTTCTTCAACCAGGGGGTGCCATAAACCTCACTAAATGTAACAGGTAGTTCTACAACCAGGGGGAGCCATAAACCTCACTAAATGTAACAGGTAGTTCTACAACCAGGGGGAGCCATAAACCTCACTAAATGTAACAGGTAGTTCTTCAACCAGGGGGTGCCATAAACCTCACTAAATGTAACAGGTAGTTCTACAACCAGGGGGAGCCATAAACCTCACTAAATGTAACAGGTAGTTCTACAACCAGGGGGAGCCATACACCTCACTAAATGTAACAGGTAGTTCTTCAACCAGGGGGTGCCATAAACCTCACTAAATGTAACAGGTAGTTCTACAACCAGGGGGAGCCATAAACCTCACTAAATGTAACAGGTAGTTCTACAACCAGGGGGAGCCATAAACCTCACTAAATGTAACAGGTAGTTCTACAACCAGGGGGAGCCATACACCTCACTAAATGTAACAGGCAGTTCTTCAACCAGGGGGTGCCATAAACCTCACTAAATGTAACAGGTAGTTCTACAACCAGGGGGAGCCATAAACCTCACTAAATGTAACAGGTAGTTCTACAACCAGGGGGAGCCATAAACCTCACTAAATGTAACAGGTTTTTCTACAACCAGGGGGAGCCATAAACCTCACTAAATGTAACAGGTAGTTCTACAACCAGGGGGTGCCATAAACCTCACTAAATGTAACAGGTAGTTCTTCAACCAGGGGGAGCCATAAACCTCACTAAATGTAACAGGTAGTTCTACAACCAGGGGGAGCCATAAACCTCACTAAATGTAACAGGTAGTTCTACAACCAGGGGGAGCCATAAGAAGAAGAAGACCACCACCACCTGGTCATGCTCCTGATCCAGTTTCTGCTGTTCTACCTGTGGCTATGGAACCCTGTCCTCAGTCTACCTGGTCGTGCTGCTGCACCAGTTTCTGCTGTTCTACCTGTGGCTATGGAACCCTGTCCCCAGTCCACCTGGTCATGCTGCTGATCCAGTTTCTGCTGTTCTACCTGTGGCTATGGAACCCTGTCCCCAGTCCACCTGGTTATGCTGCTGATCCAGTTTCTGCTGTTCTACCTGTGGCTATGGAACCCTGTCCCCAGTCCACCTGGTTATGCTGCTGATCCAGTTTTTGCTGTTTTACCTGTGGCTATGGAACCCTGTCCCCAGTCCACCTGGTTGTGCTGCTACCTTGTCTCAGACCTGCTGTTCGACCCTTTTTCTCTCTACCGGATCTGCTGTCTCGACCTCTGAACGATCGGCTATGAAGAACCAACTGACAATTACTCCTGAGGTGCTGAACTATTGCACCCTCTATAACCACTGTGATTTTTATTTGACCCTGCTGGTCATCTACGAACATTTTAACATCTTGAAGAATGATCTTGCTTTAATGGCCATGTACTCTTAAAATATCCACTCAGCACAGCCAGAAGAGGACTGGCCACCCCTCAGAGGCTGGTTATCTCTAGGTTTCTTCCTAGGTTCCTGCCTTTCTATGGAGTTTGTCCTAGCCACCGTGCTTCTACATCTGAATTGCTCTTTGGGGTTTTAGGTTGGGTTTCTGTATAGCACCTTGTGACAACTGCTGATGTAAAATGGGCTTTAGAAAAGAATTGATTGGAGAAGAAGAAGAAGAAACCAGGGGAAGTCTCACCCTCAAACTGAGCCGACAACACCACCATCACCACACAATAGGAAAGTAAGCTTATGCTCTACAGACCTCTTACAGATGCCCTATTTTAATTTGACCCAATTTCTCAAAGCAGGAAAATAATCCTGCAGTAACAGGACATGTGTATTATTATGTGGATTATAATGATTAGACATTTAGGAAAGTAAGCTTATGCTTTATAGACTTCTTATAGATCTATCCAAGGAAGCTACCAACAAAATGGTGTAGTGATGTGTAGTGTGCTTTCTTTGATGTGTTGATGTGTGTGATTATCCAACAGATGAAAATTTGCTAATTTGCTAATTGAACACTCAACTGTTTATTAATGTGCACTGTCTGTGTCAAATAAAATCTTTTCACTGTACACTACTGGACTGTATCTATACAGAGAGCTTGGGAAACAGCACCTTACTCTCCACAGCCACATGAACAGACAGAACTACCTACTGTAGGAGTTCTGTTTCATGACCAGACTGGATATTCTTATCTCATTTACCATAAACAATAGCTGTTAAAACATGACTGAAAACCTTGTGTCTGTAGAGACTAAAAACCCTGTGTCTGTAGAGACTAAAAACCCTGTGTCTGTAGAAACTGAAAACCCTGTGTCTGTAGAGACTAAAAACCCTGTGTCTGTAGAGACTAAAAACCCTGTGTCTGTAGAAACTGAAAACCCTGTGTCTGTAGAGACTGAAAACCCTGTGTCTGTAGAGACTGAAAACCCTGTGTCTGTAGAGACTGAAAACCCTGTGTCTGTAGAGACTGAAAACCCTATCGGTCTGTAGAGACTGAAAACCCTATCGGTCTGTAGAGACTGAAAACCCTATCGGTCTGTAGAGACTGAAAACCCTATCGGTCTGTAGTAACTGAAACACCTATGTCTCTGTAGAGACTGAAAACACTATCTCTGTTGTAAAGACCAAAGACAGGACAGTGGATGAATGTGGAAGTGAAAATGAATTGGACATAAATATCCTATGACTAGCATTAATCAGTAGAGGGCAGTCAGACTGCACATCTCCTGCTCTGCTCAGCTCTACACTCCTTTTCACCCCTCTCCTTTCCTCTCCCTTCCTCTCCTGTCTTCTCTGCCTTTATGTCTCTCTCTTTCTTCTTTCTCTCTCGCTGTCTCCTCTATACTCTCTCGATGTCTCCTCTCTCGCTGTCTCCTCTCTCGGTGTCTCCTGTCTCCTCTCTCGCTGTCTCCTCTCTCGATGTCTCCTCTCTCGCTGTCTCCTCTCTCGCTGTCTCCTCTCTCGCTCTCTCCTCACTCGCTGTCTCCTCTCTCCTCTCTCGCTGTCTCCTCTCTCCTCTCTCGCTGTCTCCTCTCTCGCTCTCTCCTCACTCGCTGTCTCCTCTCTCCTCTCTCGCTGTCTCCTCTCTCGCTCTCTCGATGTCTCCTCTCTCGCTGTCTCCTCTCTCGCTGTCTCCTCTCTCGCTCTCTCCTCACTCGCTGTCTCCTCTCTCCTCTCTCGCTGTCTCCTCTCTCCTCTCTCGCTGTCTCCTCTCTCGCTCTCTCCTCACTCGCTGTCTCCTCTCTCCTCTCTCGCTGTCTCCTCTCTCGCTCTCTCGATGTCTCCTCTCTCGCTGTCTCCTCTCTCGCTGTCTCCTCTCTCGCTCTCTCCTCACTCGCTGTCTCCTCTCTCCCCACTCGCTGTCTCCTCTCTCCTCTCTCGCTGTCTCCTCTCTCCTCTCTCGGTGTCTCCTGTCTCCTCTCTCGCTGTCTCCTCTCTCGATGTCTCCTCTCTCGCTGTCTCCTCTCTCGCTGTCTCCTCTCTCGCTGTCTCCTCACTCGCTGTCTCCTCTCTCCTCTCTCGATGTCTCCTCTCTCGCTCTCTCGATGTCTCCTCTCTCGCTGTCTCCTCTCTCGCTCTCTCCTCACTCGCTGTCTCCTCTCTCCTCTCTCGCTGTCTCTTCTCTTCTCTCTCGCTCACTGTGTAGATTATAGCGCATGGGTCAGCAACAGGCGGCCCGTGGGCCAAAACAGACCCACAAGTGATTTTTTTGGGGCACCTCAAATTTTTGGATAAAAAATGGAATGTAGCTATGCATGAGTTTAGTTGAGGAAATTTGTTCCCAAGTATTCCGACAAATAAAGAAAGAAACATACAGTATGTAATCATTGTGTCAATTATGCTGAAATTAATCAGATTTTCAAATACAAATCTCTTTTGGGGTATAGTTGTGTGTGATGTTAACAGCGAGATCTATTTTCTGGGTGACATTTTTCTGGATATTGACTGGTTAGCAACTAGCTATCCTCTCAAGAGGAAGCTTCTAACTGCTACTAATGCCTTTAATATGACCCAGGTGTTCAGTCAGCCAACTAGAGTACATATCAATAGGTTTGGATCTGTGACATCCACTTGTATTGACCATATCTCCACTAATGCTGCAGAGCTTTGCTCCAAAGGAATATCAGTTCCCATTGGCTGTAGTGACCAGAACATTGTGGCGATAACAAGGAAAGCCAAAGGTTGGGCCTAAAGTAACTGATAAGAAAGCATACAAAACAATTCTCAGGACTCTTTTATATGTTGGTCTCATGTGTATGAGGAAGTGAATCCAGATGCAGCACTGGAAGTATTTGTAAACGTATTCATGCCAATTGTTGACAAGCATGCACATGAAATGAACTGTTAGAGCCCCCTGGATTGATGATTAAGTGAAACATTGTAAAGATCAACAAAATGATGAAAATCAGGTGGCAAACAAGCCAGGCTGCTCAGCTGCTTGGTTGACATACTGTACATTGATAAATGTTGTTACTAAACATAACAGAAATAATACATTATATTACCAAACAAAAATAAAAATGACAAAATACAATGGGAAAATACTTTGGAGTAGCTTAAAGCAGGGGTTTGAAACTCATTCTGTAGAGGACATAGTGTCTGCAGGTTTTTAGTTTTTCCTTTCAATGAAGACCTAGACAACCAGGTGAGGGGAGTTCTTTACTAATCAGTGATTTTAAGTTATCAATCAAGTACAAGGGAGGAGCGAACCCCTGCAGACACTGCCCTCCGGGGAAGGAGTTTGACATGTGCCTAAATGATATCATAGGCAGAAACCTCAACTCATCTCCATCTACATTGAAGTAGATGCGTCATTTATAACTACCGTTTTCAATATAGCCAATCATTTCAATGACTTTCACCAGTAAAGTGAAAACACTCAGACGTGAAATGACAACATTGAACAGTCTTCCATCATATTTTTGTAAAAAAGTTATAAAGATGAAAGAGAAGGATTATTTTGAATTTGTTCAAGTTAGTGTGGGAGAGGAAAACTTAGTGTTATCCATCAATAATGATGAGCCACCATGTATAGACAACCTTGATGGGAAACTATTGAGAAAGGCAGCAGACTGTATTACCTCCATGTATAGACAACCTTGATGGGAAACTATTGAGAACGGCAACAGACTGTATTACCTCCATGTATAGACAACCTTGATGGGAAACTATTGAGAACGGCAGCAGACTGTATTACCTCCATGTATAGACAACCTTGATGGGAAACTATTGAGAACGGCAGCAGACTGTATTACCTCCATGTATAGACAACCTTGATGGGAAACTATTGAGAAAGGCAGCAGACTGTATTACCTCCATGTATAGACAACCTTGATGGGAAACTATTGAGAACGGCAGCAGACTGTATTGCCTCCATGTATAGACAACCTTGATGGGAAACTATTGAGAACGGCAGCAGACTGTATTACCTCCATGTATAGACAACCTTGATGGGAAACTATTGAGAACGGCAGCAGACTGTATTACCTCCATGTATAGACAACCTTGATGGGAAACTATTGAGAACGGCAGCAGACTGTATTACCTCCATGTATAGACAACCTTGATGGGAAACTATTGAGAATGGCAGCAGACTGTATTACCTCCATGTATAGACAACCTTGATGGGAAACTATTGAGAACGGCAACAGACTGTATTGCCACCCCTATTTCCTAGATCTTTAACCAAAGTCTTAAGGAGTGTGTGTCCACAGGCGTGGAAGGAAGCTAAAGTAATTCCTCTGCCTAAAAATAGTAAAGCACCCTTTGCTGGCTCTAACAGCCGCAAAGGGTGCAGTTTGCTGCCTGCTCTTAGTAAACTGATGGAGAGAATTGTGTTTGACCAAATACAACGCTATTATTACTGACTTTCAGCATGCATGCAGAGAAGGGGCACTCAACTTGTACTGCAGATGGCAGATGATTGGTTAAAAGAAATGGATAATAAGATGGTAGTTGTATTGTTAAATTTCCTTTTAGGTTATTGATCATAAAATGTTATTGAAGAAACTCACTTGCTATGGTTTTACATCACCTGCCATCACATGGTGAGAGAGTGTTCTTCAATGGAAGCTTCTCTAACATCTGATATGTACAGTGCGGTGTCCCTCAGGGCAGTTACCTCGGACTGTTACTCTTCTGTATTTTTACAAATGATTTGCAACTGCTAGAATCACTGTATGGGTGTGATTTCCACACTCTACATTTCAGCACACAATGCCAGTGAGCTCAATGAAATTCTAAATAAGAACTTCCAGTCAGAATCAGAAAGGGTGATCACTAATAAACTGGTCTTAAATATATCTAAAACTAAAAACATTGTACTTGGTTTAAAACATTCTCTAAGACCTAAATCTCAACTGGAATTATGTATAAAGGTTGTGTCGATTGAGCAAGTTGAGGAAGCTCCCTTCACAGTATTATACAGAGCCATGATCACATGTTACTCCCTTCACAGTATTATACAGAGCAATGACCACATGTTACTCCCTTCACAGTATTATACAGAGCCATGATCACATGTTACTCCCTTCACAGTATTATACAGAGCCATGATCGCATGTTACTCCCTTCACAGTATTATACAGAGCCATGATCACATGTTACTCCCTTCACAGCATTATACAGAGCAATGACCACATGTTACTCCCTTCACAGTAGTATACAGAGCCATGATCACATGTTACTCCCTTCACAGTATTATACAGAGCAATGACCACATGTTACTCCCTTCACAGTATTATACTGAGCCATGATCACATGTTACTCCCTTCACAGTATTATACAGAGCAATGACCACATGGAACTCCCTTCACAGTA
Organism: Salmo trutta; assembly: GCF_901001165.1. Classification (NCBI taxonomy): domain Eukaryota; kingdom Metazoa; phylum Chordata; class Actinopteri; order Salmoniformes; family Salmonidae; genus Salmo; species Salmo trutta. Next base: position 8,648,312 of record NC_042972.1, on the reverse strand, counting down.
TTATACTGAGCCATGATCACATGTTACTCCCTTCACAGTATTATACAGAGCAATGACCACATGTTACTCCCTTCACAGTATTATACAGAGCAATGGCCACATGTTACTCCCTTCACAGTATTATACAGAGCAATGACCACATGTTACTCCCTTCACAGTATTATACAGAGCAATGACCACATGTTACTCCCTTCACAGTATTATACAGAGCCATGACCACATGTTACTCCCTTCACAGTATTATACAGAGCAATGGCCACATGTTACTCCCTTCACAGTATTATACAGAGCAATGACCACATGTTACTCCCTTCACAGTATTATACAGAGCCAGGATCACATGTTACTCCCTTCACAGTATTATACAGAGCCATGATCAGTGTCACGACCGTCGTATGAATAATTGGACCAAGGCACAGCGTGAGTAGAGTTCCACATTTTAATGATAGTGAAACTTCCAAAACAACAAAGATATAACGATCGTGAAATACGTAGCGCACATAGGCACTCATACAAAACAATATCCCACATCGCAGGTGGGAAAAAGGACACACTAAGTATGATCCCCAATTAGAGGTAACGACATTCAGCTGCTCCCAATTGGGAATCATACACACACACCAACATAGAAATATAATACCTAGAAACCCCCCTAGTCACACCCTGACCTAAAACACCATAGAGAACCCCGGGGGCTCTCTATGGTCAGGGCGTGACACACATGTTACTCCCTTCACAGTATTATACAGAGCCATGATCACATGGAACTCCCTTCACAGTATTATACAGAGCCATGATCACATGGAACTCCCTTCACAGTATTATACAAAGCCATGATCACATGTTACTCCCTTCACAGTATTATACAGAGCAATGATCACATGGAACTCCCTTCACAGTATTATACAGAGCAATGATCACATGGAACTCCCTTCACAGTATTATACAGAGCCATAATCTCATGGAACTCCCTTCACAGTATTATACAGACCAATGGCCACATGTTACTCCCTTCACAGTATTATACAGAGCCATGATCACATGTTACTCCCTTCACAGTATTATACAGAGCCATAATCTCATGGAACTCCCTTCACAGTATTATACAGAGCCATAATCTCATGGAACTCCCTTCACAGTATTATACAGAGCCATGATCACATGTTACTCCCTTCACAGTATTATACAGAGCCATGATCACATGTTACTCCCTTCACAGTATTATACAGAGCCATGATCCCATGTTACTCCCTTCACAGTATTATACAGAGCCATGATCACATGTTACTCCCTTCACAGTATTATACAGAGCCATGATCACATGTTACTCCCTTCACAGTATTATACAGAGCCATAATCTCATGGAACTCCCTTCACAGTATTATACAGAGCCATAATCTCATGGAACTCCCTTCACAGTATTATACAGACCAATGGCCACATGTTACTCCCTTCACAGTATTATACAGAGCCATGATCACATGTTACTCCCTTCACAGTTTTATACAGAGCCATGATCACATGGAACTCCCTTCACAGTATTATACAGAGCCATGATCACATGGAACTCCCTTCACAGTATTATACAAAGCCATGATCACATGTTACTCCCTTCACAGTATTATACAGAGCAATGATCACATGGAACTCCCTTCACAGTATTATACAGAGCAATGATCACATGTTACTCCCTTCACAGTATTATACAGAGCCATAATCTCATGGAACTCCCTTCACAGTATTATACAGAGCCATAATCTCATGGAACTCCTCACAGTATTATACAGAGCCATGATCACATGTTACTCCCTTCACAGTATTATACAGAGCCATGATCACATGTTACTCCCTTCACAGTATTATACAGAGCCATGATCCCATGTTACTCCCTTCACAGTATTATACAGAGCCATGATCACATGTTACTCCCTTCACAGTATTATACAGAGCCATGATCACATGTTACTCCCTTCACAGTATTATACAGAGCCATAATCTCATGGAACTCCCTTCACAGTATTATACAGAGCCATAATCTCATGGAACTCCCTTCACAGTATTATACAGACCAATGGCCACATGTTACTCCCTTCACAGTATTATACAGAGCCATGATCACATGTTACTCCCTTCACAGTATTATACAGAGCCATGATCACATGTTACTCCCTTCACAGTATTATACAGAGCCATGATCACATGTTACTCCCTTCACAGTATTATACAGAGCCATGATCACATGTTACTCCCTTCACAGTTTTATACAGAGCCATGATCACATGTTACTCCCTTCACAGTATTATACAGAGCCATGACCACATGTTACTCCCTTCACAGTATTATACAGAGCCATAACCACATGTTACTCCCTTCCATCTCCAAATATTGAGCAAACAGCAAAATTATCTTTAAAAAACAGATTAAACAACATCTCATGGAACGATGGGGACTGTGAGGGGAGACGCACTCAAATAAGCAAACAAACACATGCACACAGACACACTAAATGTTGTATTGTTTGTATTATCATTTTTTTTTAAAGTTTATTCTTTGTATATCATGGCATTGTATTTGAAGTTTGTGTGACTGTCCTTGTCTATCAGTGTATCAACGTTTTGATACTTGACATGTTTCTTGTGGACCCCAGGAAGAATAGCTAAATTTTTTGTCACGAAATGCGTCGTGCTCGTAACCCTTATTTACCTTTTCGGATAGTGTCTTGAACGCACGAACAAAACGCCGCTATTTGGATATAACAATGGATTATTTGGGACCAAACCAACATTTGTTATTGAAGTAGAAGTCCTGGGAGTGCATTCTGACGAAGAACAGCAAAGGTAATCAAACTTTTCTAATAGTAAATCGGAGTTTGGTGAGTACCAAACTTGGTAGGTGTCAAAATAGCTAGCCTGTGATGGCCGGGCTCTCTACTCAGAATATTGCAAAATGTGCTTTCACCGAAAAGCTATTTTAAAATCGGACATAGCGAGTGCATAAAGGAGTTCTGTATCTATAATTCTTAAAATAATTGTTATGTTTTTTGTGAACGTTTATCGTGAGTAATTTAGTAAATTCACCGGAAGTGTTCGGTGGGAATGCTAGTCACATGCTAGTCACATGCTAATGTAAAAAGCTGGTTTTTGATATAAATATGAACTTGATTGAACAAAACATGCATGTATTGTGTAACATAATGTCCTAGTATTGTCATCTGATGAAGATCATCAAAGGTTAGTGCTGCATTTAGCTGTGGTTTGGGTTTATGTGACATTATATGCTAGCTTGAAAAATGGGTGTCTGATTATTTCTGGCTGGGTACTCTGCTGACATAATCTAATGTTTTGCTTTCGTTGTAAAGCCTTTTTGAAATCGGACAGTGTGGTTAGATTAACGAGAGTCTTGTCTTTAAAATGGTGTAAAATAGTGTCGTGACGTTGTATTAGTTAATGTGACGACTGTTGCTCATCGAATGATTAACGGTTTATAATTACGTGATTAAATGAATTAAGCAATGAATCAAGCAATTATTAACTCATTAACCTGGGGCACCATGGGAACATTGTTTTGATTGAGTTTCTATTTCCCAAATTAACTCAAAGGATATCAGAATATCGATTACAACAGTCGCTAAATTAATCAGTTTCCTCTACAGTCTCATAATCTGGAAGTCGTATAATCCGGGAATCTGCACGGACCCGGGCTTTACCACTGAATTTACCACACCAATCTTAGTTGATTATTTATTTACTAGCAAGCTAAAATGATGATAAAAATGCACATACACAAAACACAGTCTAGCTATTGATTAGGACTTAGTATAACGGGCCAACACACTATGGCGCTTGTTACCCAAAATGGGGATTTTAAAGAGAGAGAAAGAAAGGAAGTACACGAGAGAAATATACATTTGGGTTCATTTGTCAGCCATGCTTATTTAAAATTAGCCTTGCCCCGAACTGCCGCTCTTATGGGTCAGAATATAATGATGTAATTACGTGTTGTAGTTCTCAGGTGGGAAGCTCCGCGTGGGTCGTTTAGGCTTCTAAATGACGAAGTTCTCCGGCGCAACTCTCTGGTTGTCCTCACGATGTCAGTGTCCTTCTTGGCTAAGTGGTCTGATCCTCACCCTTGATCGGAAAGGGGTCTTCTGAGGACAGACAGCTCTGTAGCTCAGAGCTCACAGCTTCGGCTCGAATGGTGTCGATACCACGATTCAATGGAGAGTGGAGGCTGGGTGGTTCGGCTTGAATTCACCCGCTTAGACACAGCTACTCGTCCGTAGCTCGTGTAGAAAAATATTTCTTTGTCTTCAACCTTGTGTTTCGTTTTGGGGTTCGTCGACTTTGTTAGACCTTGGCTGCAGCTTGGGGTCAATAGTCTCCTATGTTAATTCTCCACTCTCCTGTCTTATACCCTCGGGTCAGAAGTGGGCGTAACAGCCTTTAGGGCGATTCTCTGGGCGGACCAAGTACAGGGGGCAAGGCTTAGATTTGGCTAAAAATCTGATTTTAGACACTAACTTCACATTTCATCTTTATCAAAACATTCTGTTTGATTTGGATATTTTCCAAACAGCGTACAATGTATAAACATCAGGCATATACTGGGAAAACTCTTAAAGGTACAATGTTTTCATAATAACGTCATCTCTTAACCTTTAAAAACCAATACAAAAGTTACATACATTTTAATATTCCACTTTTCGTCATAACCACCATTGTGGCTGACGGAAACCATTGTTCCAAAGTTCCTTTATTGCATGTTTAAGGTTCTGAGGCCAGTTCTCCATTGTTAGGACAAAGGAATTTCTCTGTATTCTGGGCATGAGGTGTCATAAAACCCCCACATCTTCAGACCCCTAGATCTCTCCTCCTCTGTTGGGGTTTTGGGAGATAATCTGTAGGGTGGTGGTCTCCTGTATCCTGACCTGATCAGGACAGTCATGACAGTCCCCCTCTGGTAGGTTCAACTTGGAATGATTCTGCATGTTGCAACCCACCATAAGAATGACCATCGGATGTCCTGGTCTGTGGATCATCAGAGCAGCCCCCCCCCCTTTAGTGGTTCCCCCTGGTAGGCTTTCCGCAAGCTGTGGATCACCACCAGAATGGGTCAAGGAGGTCTGGCAGTGGCTCTGTGTTCCGGCCCGTCGTCCGGTTATCCCGGTTAGTGGACCTAGGCAGTAACTTGGCAGACGTTAACAACGCACAACACTCAGGCAATACATCATTACATTTCCTCCCCAAAGGAGCGGTGTCTTGGCTCTAAGGCTTCCTAAGTGTCAAAGGTAATGAAACGAAAAATTGGAATAAAACATAACAGTATACAAAATATGTCTACCACACCTTAATCATCTAATATGGACTATGTTCTATATATGTCCAAAGCCTTGGCTAAATAGCTCTATCATGGCATTGTCTCTAATGTCATGTCTAGGTTGATCCTACTTGCAGGTGGGTAGTTAAGGCACTTGGAAAAACTTGGCCCCTGAAGGCCAAGCTTACATTAGGGACATTACTGGGCTGACCTAGCGAGTTCGGGAGAGGAGGCTGGGACTGGGCCCTGTAAGAGGGTTTCCGGATCCATTGCCACCTTTCCAAAAATCGGGATCGCTTCCGTCCCACGGGTGATCCTAGTATAAGACCTCATTAGGTCTTCCATTGCACGTGTGCGCCTGTGTACGTAGTAGGTGCACACGCCAAGGGAAATGAGACCAAGGATCATGGTAACAGTCAGGATACTGTCCGGCACCGTCCAAGAGCGGGCGACAGACCAATCTTTTGGTCTGTAGTCAGTCGGGTCGACTAACAGTGCCTCATCCAGTACGCTAAGATCGACAGTCATGGGTCCCTCGTACTGGATTTGGTATTGAATGGCTTGTGGTAACTCAAGGGAACGTTTAGCAAAAGCGTCCGGCATTTCAATCTCTGTGTCTATCCGGTCGTCGGGAAGGTGGTATAGAGCGAGGTCGTCTACGTGAATAATCGCCCCCTCTGGTACCGTAACAAAAACAGTCTGGTTGGGGAGGTTTAATTGGGTGATGGAGTCATGGCGTTCGTAAGTCATAGTGGCGGACGCGAACGGTGTGTTGACCAACCATCGGTTCCCTACCACCTCCACTTGTGTGGTGGTGGCCCCATCCCTGGCTGTTAGTTTGGCTCTACAGCGTTCTTCGCTGGTGATAGCTTTAATACCACAAAGACGCTCAGTGTTATCCCTGACAAATGGTTTGCTAGGACAAAGGTAGTGGACATCTTTGGTTAGAGTACACATTAGCAGGTTAGGGGTGAGATAGAAATCTGGGTTGTTTTCCTGGTAAGCTACAACTGGGGGCGTGGCAATCTTTACGTGGGTACTGTCGCGCCAAAATCCTACATTGAGAACCGTTTTCAATCTATAGATATTCTCCAGTTCAACAACCGGCAGCGTCAGTAGAAAACCCACTTCATTACGATCAACATCAACGTGTATTGGGATGGCCGACCCCAGACTATAGGCCAAATGTGATTGTAACGGCCTTAGTGTGGTTGAAGTAGCTGAGGTCAATATGTCGTGCACCATTGAGAGGGGCACTAGATATGAGGGGATTCTATTCATGGCCAAGTGGTCCATAGAAGAGCTAACTTCACGGAGAAAATCCTCCAGTAACAATCGAACCAATTGGACATGGGCATAGTCATGGTTCATGACCTCTGCTAGCTTTCCTACAGACAGGATAGTTTTGTTCAGGAGAGTAGCGTGTGTGTTGACCACCAGAATAGTGTCCTGGAGAGACTTTCCCACATGTTGCAACCTAAGGGCCTGTGCCTTCATCTGCTGCTGGATAAGTGGCATCTCTTCAGTAATCTCCCTAACATTCCTCTTGACTGTGGCTAGACTGACTGCGTTGACGGCAGTGGTACCTAGGGCAAATAGTGACCCTACGGCTGCCCCTATCGATAGTAGCGCCCCGACGAATCGTTTTTCTCGCCTGGGCTCAGCTAGTTCTGACTGGGTTACTGTGAACTTTTGGAGTTGGGCCAACATATGGGCAGTGTCTAGCTGGGCGTGCTTAATTGCCTGGCTGGTCCAGTCAGCCCCGGCCCAACTCAAATGCGCCGCAGGTGGAATGTGTTGGCGGTACACATTCTCTGCATCTAGGCGGACATATACCCTCTGCGTGTGTACTCTGCAGTTAGTTATGAGGAGTCCTGGATCGTCGCGGAGAACGATTCCCGTAGGGGGTCCGTTCGTGAGTACGTCTGCTGGGTTGGTTTTGACCAGGGCGCAGAGTGTCAGGATCATCCAAAGGAACTCCATCCTACAGAAACGCATAATCAGAGATTGTTGGATTATTTCAGTTATTTGTATTCGTAAACAAAAATTGTTTTGACAACTATTTTTCTGTTTTTCTTATTTTTAATCAGTACAGCGCAGGACGATATCACTAGTGACAACAGATGTATATCTGGTAGCTGGGAAGAGAATAAAAGATATTAGGTGCAACGTACTGGTCTCCTGGAAGGGATCAGCTGAGGGTACTTAAGAATTTTCTTAGTACCTCTGGGTTTTTTGCTAGGGTTTTTATCTATTCGGTGCTGGCTAGCACCCCTTCTATTCCCATGGGGGGAGTGTACAACTTGATTTGGTTCCGGTGGACCCACTTTAATGTGGCGGTTTGTCGACCTTTGCTGATTTTGATCTGGTAAGCTACAGGTGATAGCTTCGCCACAATCTCGTGTGGCCCCGTCCAGTGGGGCAGGAACTTTGTTGCGACGCCTGCGGGTTTGGTGTATATGTAGTACCACACCTTATCTCCGACCTCGAACACCTGGTGTGAGGCTTTTTTGTCGTAATAGGTCTTGTCACCTTCTGCACTTCTTTCCAATTGTCCTTGAGCGTACGCAAAGGTAGTCTGGAGATGGTTCCGCAAGTCGGTCACGTATTGGTGAGCCGTGTAGGCGGTGGCTGCGGCGACATCTCCCGGTTGGTACAGGAGATGCAGTGGAAGGGTCATTTGCCGGCCCGTCATCATCTCAAAGGGTGTCATTCCCGTAGACCTGTTGCGTGTGGCTCTGATTGCCATCAGTACCAATGGGAGTTTGAGGTCCCAATCTTTGTGGTTGGCTGCCACATATTTCCTCAAGATTCTGACAATTGATTGGTTGCTCCTTTCTACCCCCCCCGAGCTCCTAGGGTGGTACGCGATGTGGAGTTTAGCTTTGACTCCCAGGAGCTTCCACAGTTCGGTCATTACAGCTGCCGAAAAGTGGGTTCCTCTGTCGCTGTCCACGGTTTCTCCTGGCAGGCCGAAACGACTGAAAACGTGGTTTAGCAAAAGAACGGCAGTGGTTTCCGCTGTGTCATTGGTCGCCGGCAGGCACTCCACCCACTTTGTGAATGCGCAAGTCACTGTGAGGAGGTACTTGTTGCCTCTGGCAGACCTGGCAACTGGGCCGACCCAGTCGATCTGGATCGAGCTCCAGGGGTAAGACACACCCTTGCGTTGCAGGGGTGCTCTGTGAAGTGGCTTGGTGGGTTGAAACTGGCAGCAAACTAGACACCCCCTCACGTATCGTGCCACGTCTTGTTCCATGTGAGGCCAGTGGGCCACCTGTCGCAATGTTTCGCATGTAGCCTTGACCCCCCTATGGCCTCCACATGGCTCGTCGTGGGCATGAGCTATCATTATCCCCCTCTGTGTTTTAGGAACCACCCACCTTCGAGCGGTGTCGGTTTCTGAAACATACACCAATAGGTCATCTATAAGTGTGAGGTGCTGTTTAGTTGCGTACAGCGAACGCAAGTCGTGTGAACCTGCCAAAGCCAGTTCGGACACTGGGTGGTTGACAGGATCCGACAGGAATGCCATCAAAGTGGCGAGGGACTCATCTTGGTGTTGCATTGCTACCAGGTCGCCATTCATGAATGAATGCGTTAGCAACACATTATGTTTGTGCGACAACGTTTTCCGTGGTGCTACATGGCTACGCGTTACCGCAGACACCATAGCTTCCTCAGTGGGTTTTTCGTCTCGAGCAGCAAACACCCAAGGGGTGCCGTGAATTGCACCAGATTTCGCCATGCTGTCAGCATGGTCGTTGCCAAGTTTGTCACGACCAGGTGATTTGGAGTGTCCCTTGACTTTCTTCCAATACACCTGTATGTCGTGTTTGGTGATGAGATCATCACAAGCTAGAATGAGCTCTTTGTTTTTCACCTCTTTACCACTTGAAGTGGTCATGTGCTTTTGTTTCCAAAATGGCAAGTGGCATAAGAAGGTGAGTCTCGCGTAGTTTGAGTCGGTGCAGATCGCCAGTTCTGCCAATTCGTGTTTCACCGCGGTTTGCAGGGTGATCAGCACGCCAGCCACTTCTGCAAACTGGCTGGTCTTGTTGCCAAGCTGAAATTGAAGTGGTTTGCACGGAATGTCGTTGTGCCATACCAATCCCACCCCAGCTTGCAAGTGGTCTAGATGGCGGTAAGAACAGCCATCTACAAATGCCATCGGCATGTCGAGACACACGTTCTCTTCGAAATAGTGATGGTTCGAAGGCAATGGCGGAGCGATGTCACGCGGGGGTGGTCCGGAGTCGGTTTCATCGTCACCACAGTGTTGACATACCGCCAAAGCACTGCCCAAAGGCAGGTTCTTTGCTTTTGCGTAGTTGATTACTACATCATGGCTCTGCAGCGTCATGAGCCAAGCCGCTATCCTGCTGTTGTGTACAGCACCCTCACGGATTCGTTGGCTTTTCAGAAAAGTCACAGGCTGGTGACATGTTTCTATGATCACCTTTTGTCCGCCGACATAACTGGTGAAGTGTTTGATCGCCCAGACTGTCGACAGCAGCGCTTTTTCGCAGTCTGAGTATTTGTGTTCGGCGGGGTTGAGTGTTTTGCTCGCGTAAGCAACCACACGTTTGTCTTGGTCATATTTTTGGTACAACCCAGCGCTAAGGCAGTGCTCTGAGAAACCGACTTCCAAAAAGAATGTCTTGTCTTTGTTGGGGTATACCAGGCAGGGTGCCTCGCAAAGCATGTTTTTCAAGGAAGCCACCGCTTCGTTGTGAGTGACATCCCAAACGAATGGGGTGTCTTTCTGAAGAAGGTGAGTCAACGGTTTTGACAAGTCGGCGTAGTTTTCGATGAATTGACGGGAGTAATTACATACTCCCAAGAAGCTGCGCACCTCGTGAAGGTTTGTAGGTGTTTTGATGTTGCGGACTGCTTGGATTCGGTTAGACTGTGGCAGGATGCCCTTGGCACCCACCAGAAGCCCAACGTAGTTTACCTTGGTCCTGCACCATTGTCCTTTCATGATGGCCAACTTAGCCCCTGCAGTCCCGAGTTGGGTGAGAACGTGGTCCATTTCATTGAGGTGATGTGACCAAGTCTCACTTCTCATGAGAACGTCGTCCACGTAAATTATCGTCCCCCTAGAGGCTGCGTCTGGCATCGCCTTGTGCAGGAAGATGTTGAACTCTGAGGGGGAGTTCGCATACCCGAATGGGCAACGATTGAACGTGAAGAGCTTGTTCGAGAAAGAGAAAGCCAACTTGTGTTGGTCACGCGGGTCGACTGTCATGGTCCAGAAACCATTTGCCACGTCGACGGTGGAGAAGTACTTGGCGTTTGCCACCTTTGGCAACTCTTGGTCGAGCTGTGTCATTGGCCAACGAGACAACGGAACCAGTTTGTTGAGTTGTCTATAGTCAATGGTAAGACGCCATTTACCCGTTGGTTTCAGAACGGGCCACACGGGAGCGCTGTACGTACTGTTACATTCCCTGATTATCCGTTTAGCTAATAAGGAATCGATAATCTCTTGTACTGCTGCGTATGCTGCGAGCGGGATTTTGTATTGTCTAACGAACGTAGGAGTTGCTCCGGGTGGCGTAGGAATACGCACCACATGGATACCCGTAACCCCGCAATCCAGCGAGTCTGTCGACCAGATCTCACTGTGTTTGTTAAACAATTCTCTCAACTGATGGCGTTCAGTGTCATTGACAAGTGCATCAGCCTCCGACAGTAGTTGTATTACCTGTGCATGGAAACCAGGATATGGTTCGGCGACATTGTACAGGTCTTCATCGGGTGGTGACGGCATGTCACCTTTGGAAGAGTCATCGGTTGTTTTCTCACAAGAGTGTACTTCGCATGCAGGAGGAGACGCAATATCATCCTCCGTGACGATGGAGTATATTAACAGGTTGCTGTCAGGATCGGCATCCAGCCGGAATGCCGATGTGTCGTCCAGTGGCAATACGGGAGTTAGTGCTATTGCTTTTGACTGACAAGTAAACAGCGTACCTCCCTCGCCATCTAGGTCTAGGGAGGACGGAAGAGGCCCAATCACAGGAACAACTAGTTCAAAATCATGGAAGGCGTAATCGATCAATGTTCCTAGCTGAGTGTGCCGAGGAATGGAAATATCCGCTTGAGTCAGATTTTGTACCAGGAGGTAAGTGGATCTAGCGGTTAGTTCCAACAGTGGGTTGCCATTGATAGTTAGCCCCAAGTCGAATAGTTTTGGAGAGGGTTGGAAGAAAGCAGTGGTGCCTTCCATCCGGTATCCGGGCGCCAGGTTCAGTCTTACAGAAACCTCTGTGGTTCTTGCCGGTATCAACATGGCGGACTCAGTTATCGTCTTGCAAGCTTCAGGAATAGTCTGCCCGGAAGCCATTCGCACCGGGTCGAAAGACAAGGCATGTTGGTTTGGCTGCGCCAAAGACCAAAGAACTTGGTGTATGGTATCAAGTTTAACACCCAATCTTACCAAAATGTCCGCTCCCACATAGACTGTATGTGGGAGGTCCGCGACAACCAGTAGGTAGTGGGACAATTCCTTGGTTCCAATGCGGATCGATAGCGCACACACCCCTATTGCGGTGAGTGTTGTCTGGGGAGTCGTTCCCAGTGGAAATCTAAACGTTTTCTGCACAAGGGGATGGCAGTTAGCCGTTTTCGAAATTTGGTTGAACATTTCCAAACTGATTGCTGATTTTTCTGACCAGGTGGCCAGCCTGGTATCCTCAGCCATAGTGCCGTTTAGGCACACGCCCCCTATCAGAGGAGGGCGGTAAGTGTCGGCTGGTGAATCACCCAAGCCGCACAAGAAAACCACATGTTCGGTTAAGTTCCGAGTCGAACTCACATTGTCCTTTGCCACAAATGGCGGGCTCATGGCCAAGTTCACAGGGTTTGCGTCAGATGCTGACGTCGGACCCTCGTCGTTGCACAATGTAAGGCAGGTAGCCTTGGAAGAATGCGGCGAAGTCAACGGAGTAGGCATAGGTATTTGTGACCAGATTTGATTGGTTTTCCAATCCATTAGTGGTACCAAACGGTCAATTAAATCACTCCCAATCAGCATTCGTTCGATTTCAATGCTAGTCACATACACGGGGTGTATCAGTGACACGCTTTCGAAGTTGAGTTTAAGTAGGAGACGTTTGGTTAGGGGCGAGGTAGCTTGAGTGAAACCTCGAAGATTCGTATCGCAATGTTCCGTTTTCAACCATCGTTTTGTTGGGTCCACTGCCCTTTTTAGTTCATCCAGCAAGGTTTCGGATATGAGGGAAATTGTTGAACCCGAATCTATCAGAGCGTGACAGGTCACACAGTCCTCCAGGACTGTTCTAAGGTATGGCCTGTTCGAGTTGGTTTTTCTCGTCATATCCCCAACAAAATGGAGTGGGTTGGGAGAACGGGGCGGTTTGTAATCTGCGTCGATTTCCAAGACAGATAAGTTACCTACGTGACCCAGTGGGTCCTCTATCGGAATGGTAGAGGAATCATCTGTTACAAAGCTGCTTATCTCGTGCATCTCCACCTCCGTGTCCAAGTCTGTAGACAAAACCTGCGGGCTTGTGTCTAGAACGGGCGGTACCTGGACAGGGATTCGAGTGGGGGCGGGGGTAATGGAAATGTTTGCGTCCTCTTGAATTGCATGAATTTCGGCGGACTCGGTTTCCAACGATTTTACGCCTAGTCATGAGGATTTATCCTTGTCCTCTTTCTCAAATTTCTTACGATGCAGTACATCTTTTATCAGAGCTTCTATATCATTTCGGTTAGCGTTTAAATCATTGTTGAACACTTTGTTGCCCTTGTTACGCTTATTACCCTTGTGTCCTGACCCTTTGTGAGAGTTAGGCGGAGGGGCATGTCGGCTAGGTTGATCTCTACGGGACCTGTTAGATTGGGGACGTTCATCGTAGCTATTGTTACGGCGGTGGTTGTCGGGGTGGTGGTTACTTGGTAGCCACCCCCTTTGATCGTCCTCTTTTACAGCATATGTCCCTGATGCAGCCCCTTCTAATTCGAGTGATGGTTCCCGCCTAAGCTCGAAAGTCGAGGAGTCCGGGCTCTTAGCCCGGCTTGCTTTTGATGCTTCAAAAGCGGTGCTTGCCAGCTCTCGGAGTGTCGAGATTGGCAACCCGACGTGGGCAGTAGGGCCCAAGTAGTTAATGAAGTTGGGAGACATGTTTGACAGAAAAAGTTGTTTGAACGGCAATAGGTCTTCCATTCCTGTTTCAGTGAGCATGCCAAAGTAAGCTGAACGAAGCCGGTGATAGTAGGCTTGTGGGTGTTCATTTCGAGCTTGTCTGATATTGTTAGCCAACGAACTATCGTGTTTGCGAGTCGCAGAACCACTGAATTCTATTTTCAAAACCGTGGCAAGTTTAGCATAGTCGTTTTGCACGTGTTGCTCTTGTAGACGGATGAACCTTGTCACGTGTCTGTTGGACGTTCGCTTCAAAAGATAGAGCCTGTCTGCATTCGTAGCGTTTGGGTAGCCATCCAAGGCGTCCTCTATGTCTGCTAAGAATGTCTCAGTGTCGTTTGGCTTTCCCGGAACGGGGTCGAAGAGGCGGAAGTTTTTGACGATTTTGTCAAGGCGATCCCCGCCAAGTGCGCGGGGAGCATCTGCACTCTCCCGTGGAGAATTGTCGGCCGAGAGGCCAAGAGGAAAAGTCAAACTGTGGTTGTGTTGGCGAGGAGGCCCCAATTCACCGTGGGCCGAATGGCCAAGAGAAAGAGGCTGAAATCTCCTGTCATCTACATTCCCTCGTTCTCTTAGCTCCGGATGTGAGCTAGGTTGCTTGGTTTGGTTGTCCCGCGATAGCGCGTGACTGTTCTGGAGTTCCTCCAGATGATACCTAAGGGTGGTGTTATGCTGCATCGCAGAGTCCACCTGGGAGTTGAGGGTGTTTATTTTCGACACGTAGGTGTCGCCCTTTTTTCGCTCGGCCTCATACTTGTCTGTCATGGTTTGCAGGGAGAGGTCGCGAGTGTGGAGTGAGAGATCCAGTGATGCGATGTCCTCCTTTTGTTTAGAGGTCACATTTTCCAACTTTCTCACCTGGTCTTTCTCATCCTTCATTAAATCAGCGACTTCAATGAGTTCTGCTGTTTTGTCCTCCCACTTGGTCATTGTGTTCATTAACTGATCGTCTTTGGTCTGCAGCTTTTGGAATAGAGCATTATTGCTTTGAGTGGTTTCATTCACAACCGTTTGTAGGGCATCAATTTGCTCGCCCCGTTTTCTAACTAGCTCTTCCGATTCATCTAGTTTCGCGTGGACTTCATCGTATTTAGTTTTGGCTAAACCGAGTTGTTCTTTTAGAATACGGACTTGGTCAAGAGTTTGTTCGCGTTCTTTATTATAAGTGTTAGACAGATCTTCCAATTTATCTGTTCTCACACACAGTTCCTCAGCTAGCAGTAGCTTATCTTTTTCGGCTTTCGATGCCAGCTCCCTGGTTCGCTCCACCTGTACCTTGAACTCCCCAGCTTCCTGCTCGTGCCTCTGCTGGGCACTGAGGTACTGGTGCACTGTCCATCTCTGCTGGTGGGCATAGTTGAGGGCTAAACTGGAGAGAACCTTCACAAGGCCTCCGCCTGATGGTCTATTTTGAAGAGCGTCTGTCGCAATGTCTGCATTTTTCTCGCTTATGGCATTGAAATCTAACATTTTCAGCCCCTCGGCATAGTTAGGATTTGCATCGTTGCTGAGGTCCGCGATCAATCTTTCCGTGGGTGAAGGTCCACTGATTAGAGGGGAAATGGGTGGAAACCCATCTGATGGATTGCTCATTATTATGATTGTCAGTTATTTCAATTTACGTAATGTTTGGGGTTTTTAGTTGGAGGCTGCAAACACGATTTAACTTAGTTTGTAAACGTCAATGAATCATCAAGACTGGGTCAGTAATGTGAGTTGGTTATTACTGAACTTGCCAAAACAGGTTTAATTGATTAAATCGATTTTAATGATAAATCTAACCTGTATCGGCTATTTGGGAATTTTAATTTTAATTCACCTGAAGGAGTTGCTATCTCTAAGTTAACGTTGAAAAGTTTAACTATGTCTCATTGGTTAGTACACATTAGTTTGCGTATTATTCCAATAACCAACCTGGACGGTAGTGTAGCAATTTAATGTGTATTAAATTGAACGAGACAATGATATCCAATCAGTTGAGACTGGTTAGATATCGTACAGCATAACCTGAATTATTTAAAAATAATTATTGGTGATTCTTCACCACCGGAGGTCACTGTTAACACAAGCTAAAATCGACAGGGTACCAGTGAAAATAGAATTTTACAGTACTGTTAAAAAGTCTACCTAAACACCATTAAGCTGGTAAAACAGCTTTAATCTATTAATCAATTTGAATGATTAGTCAACCCCGTATAGCTAAAGGAATTAGCTTTAATTAACCTGAAGTAATTGCTATATCTAAGTTAACATTGAAAAGTTTAACTATGTCTCATTGGTTAGAACACATTAGTTTGCGTATTATTCCAATAACCAACCTGGACGGTGGTGTAGCAATTTAATGTATATTAAATTGAACGAGACAATGATATCCAATCAGTTGAGACCGGTTAGATATCGTACAGCATAACCTGAATTATTTAAAAATAATTACTGGTGATTCTTCACCACCGGAGGTCACTGTTAACACAAGCTAAAATCGACAGGGTACCAGTGAAAATAGAATTTTACAGTACTGTTAAAAAGTCTACCTAAACACCATTAAGCTGGTAAAACAGCTTTAATCTATTAATCAATTTGAATGATTAGTCAACCCCGTATAGGCTAAAGGAATTAGCTTTAATTAACCTGAAGTAATTGCTATATCTAAGTTAACATTGAAAAGTTTAACTATGTCTCATTGGTTAGAACACATTAGTTTGCGTATTATACCAATAACCAACCTGAACGGTAGTGTAGCAATTTAATGTATATTAAATTGAACGAGACAATGATATCCAATCAGTTGAGACTGGTTACATATCGTACAGCATACCCTGAATTATTTAAAAATAATTACTGGTGATTCTTCACCACCGGAGGTCACTGTTAACACAAGCTAAAATCGACAGGGTGCCAGTGAAAATAGAATTTTACAAACTGTAAAAAAAATCTACCTAAACACCATTAAGCTGGTAAAACAGCTTTAATCTATTAATCAATTTGAATGATTAGTCAACCCTGTATAGGCTAAAGGAATTAGCTTTAATTAACCTGAAATAGTTGCTATATCTAAGTTAACGTGGAACAGTTTAACAATGTCTCATTGGTTATGGCACATTCGTGTGTGTATTATTCCCCTAACCAACCTGCACAGGTAGTGTAGCAATTTAATGTATATTAAATTGAATGAGACAGTGATATCCAATCCGTTGAGACTGGTTAGATATCGTACAGCGTAACCTGACTTATTTCACGAAAAATTACTGGCGTTTCTTCGCCAGAGGTTACGGATAGCCCAAGCTGAGGTCGCACAGGATTCCCGTCTAACGCGGGAATTCACTATGAACAAAGAGGAAAACAAAAATGGCGGCTCCCCTTTGTTAGTTTAGCATCTGGCGCAATGCTTAGCTTTCCTTGCGCGGGGTTTCCCCCTCGCCGCACAAGGGATGTTCCCTCCAACAAGGGAACGGGTTTACTTGGTGACGTCTCACGTTCAACCCTTAACCTCTCCCCGTTACCCAACGCGAGAGGTAGAGAGATAATAACTTCGCTTCGGTCAAACGAATATATCTACTCTAATTTCCGTAATGGCTGGCTCATATGTCCTCTGCTCTAGGAATTACTTATGACCGAGTCAGATCACTCCTGAAAGCGATCGACAGAAATAACACTACGTTAGGCCTAACTAGTATTATTTCTCCGAATGCCTGCATCGGCTGGTACATATGCCCTAGCTCGTAGCATTCAGTAGACCCCCTTCACACTGGCTTTGGTCAGATATACAACAGGGGTCGTTCTCTCCCGACCAGTATCTGGGTCAAATGGAACGACACACACACACTTCTCTCCCGCACTAGTCCTGCCTATAGCTATTAATGGAATGTATATATATTGCTACACAATTGATATGGAATAACACAACAGTGCGGCCTAGTCCTATCTTAGATTCCTCACAGGGGGCGCCATATGTCGTGACGTTGTATTAGTTAATGTGACGACTGTTGCTCATCGAATGATTAACGGTTTATAATTACGTGATTAAATGAATTAAGCAATGAATCAAGCAATTATTAACTCATTAACCTGGGGCACCATGGGAACATTGTTTTGATTGAGTTTCTATTTCCCAAATTAACTCAAAGGATATCAGAATATCGATTACAACAGTCGCTAAATTAATCAGTTTCCTCTACAGTCTCATAATCTGGAAGTCGTATAATCCGGGAATCTGCACGGACCCGGGCTTTACCACTGAATTTACCACACCAATCTTAGTTGATTATTTATTTACTAGCAAGCTAAAATGATGATAAAAATGCACATACACAAAACACAGTCTAGCTATTGATTAGGACTTAGTATAACGGGCCAACACACTATGGCGCTTGTTACCCAAAATGGGGATTTTAAAGAGAGAGAAAGAAAGGAAGTACACGAGAGAAATATACATTTGGGTTCATTTGTCAGCCATGCTTATTTAAAATTAGCCTTGCCCCGAACTGCCGCTCTTATGGGTCAGAATATAATGATGTAATTACGTGTTGTAGTTCTCAGGTGGGAAGCTCCGCGTGGGTCGTTTAGGCTTCTAAATGACGAAGTTCTCCGGCGCAACTCTCTGGTTGTCCTCACGATGTCAGTGTCCTTCTTGGCTAAGTGGTCTGATCCTCACCCTTGATCGGAAAGGGGTCTTCTGAGGACAGACAGCTCTGTAGCTCAGAGCTCACAGCTTCGGCTCGAATGGTGTCGATACCACGATTCAATGGAGAGTGGAGGCTGGGTGGTTCGGCTTGAATTCACCCGCTTAGACACAGCTACTCGTCCGTAGCTCGTGTAGAAAAATATTTCTTTGTCTTCAACCTTGTGTTTCGTTTTGGGGTTCGTCGACTTTGTTAGACCTTGGCTGCAGCTTGGGGTCAATAGTCTCCTATGTTAATTCTCCACTCTCCTGTCTTATACCCTCGGGTCAGAAGTGGGCGTAACAGCCTTTAGGGCGATTCTCTGGGCGGACCAAGTACAGGGGGCAAGGCTTAGATTTGGCTAAAAATCTGATTTTAGACACTAACTTCACATTTCATCTTTATCAAAACATTCTGTTTGATTTGGATATTTTCCAAACAGCGTACAATGTATAAACATCAGGCATATACTGGGAAAACTCTTAAAGGTACAATGTTTTCATAATAACGTCATCTCTTAACCTTTAAAAACCAATACAAAAGTTACATACATTTTAATATTCCACTTTTCGTCATAACCACCATTGTGGCTGACGGAAACCATTGTTCCAAAGTTCCTTTATTGCATGTTTAAGGTTCTGAGGCCAGTTCTCCATTGTTAGGACAAAGGAATTTCTCTGTATTCTGGGCATGAGGTGTCATAAAACCCCCACATCTTCAGACCCCTAGATCTCTCCTCCTCTGTTGGGGTTTTGGGAGATAATCTGTAGGGTGGTGGTCTCCTGTATCCTGACCTGATCAGGACAGTCATGACAGTAGTCATATGTTTAAGTAAAATTTAAGTAATAGCATTTCTAAGGTATTTGAATATCGCACCACGGGATTACACTGGCTGTTGAGTAGGTGGGCGTCCCACTGGCCCAGAGAGGTTAAGAAACAGACTGTTAGAACTGTTAAGGCTCCATAGATTGATGAGGAATTGAAAAACTGTATGGTTGAAAGAGATGGGGAAAAGGGAGTGGCTAATAAGTCTGGCTGCACATCTGACTGGCTGATGTACAGCAAATTGAGAAATGATGTGACTAAACTAAACAAAAAGAAGAAGAAATTGTATTATGAAGCCAAGATCAATGATATAAAGAATGATGGAAACAACTGGAGTACTTTAAATGAAATTATGGGCAGAAAGACAAATTCAACTCCACCTTTCATCGAATCAGATGGCTTACTCATCACAAAACCATTTAATGTTGCCAATTATTTTAATGATTACTTCATTAGCTAAGTGGGCAAACTTAGCCAGGAAATGCCAACAACGAACAGTGAGCCATTGTATTCACGCATAAATAAACAAATAATGAAAGAAAAGCATTGCAAGTTTGAATTCTGTAAAGTTAGTGTGGGAGAGGTGGACAAATGATTGTTATTGATCAATAAAGACAAACCTCCTGACATTGACAACCTAGATGGAAAGCTACTGAAGATGGTAGCTGACTCTATAACCACTCCTATCTGTCATATCTTTAATCTGAGCCTAGAAGAAAGTCTTTGTCCTCAGGCCTGGAGGGAAGCCAAAGTAATTCCGTTACCCAAGAGTGGTAAATGGGCCTTTACTGGTTCTAACAGCAAACCTATCAGATTGCTGCCAGCTCTTAGCAAACACAAATACAATGTTATTTCTCTTAAAACAAATTAACAATTGACTTTCAGCATGCTAATAGAGAAGGGCACTCAACATGTACTGCACTGACACAAATGACTGATGATTGGTTGAAAGAAATTGATAATAGGAAGATCGTGGGAGCTGTACTGTTAGATTTCAGTGCATCCTTTGATATTATTGACTATAACCTGTTGTTGTAAAAACATATGTGTTATGGCTTTTCAACCTCTGCCATATCGTGGATCCAGAGCTATCTATCTAATAGAACTCAGAGGGTTTTCTTTAATGGAAGCTTCTCTAATGTCAAACATGTAAAGTGTGGTGTACTGCAGGGAAGCTCTCTAGGCCCTCTACTCTTTTCTATTTTTTTACCAATGACATTCCGCTGTCATTAAACAAATCATGTGTGTCCATGTGTGCTGATGATTCAACCATGTACACATCAGCAATCACAGCTAATGAAGTCACTGAAACCCTTATCAAAGAGTTGCAGTCTGTTTTGGAATGGATGGCCAGTAATAAACTGGTCCTGAACATCTCTAAAACTAAGAGCATTGTATTTGGTACCAATCATTGCCTAAGTTCTAGACATCAGCTGAATCTGGTAATGAATGGTGTGGCTGTTGAACAAGTTGAGGAGACTAAATTACTTGGCGTGACCTTAGATTGTAAACTATCAGGGTCAAAACATATAGATTCAATGGTTGTAAAGATGGGGAGAGGTCTAGCCGTAATAAAGAGATGCTCTACTTTTTTGACACCACACTCCAAAAAACAAACTCTGCAGACTCTAGTTTTGTCTAATCTTGATTATTGTCCAGTCGTGTGGTCCAGTGCTGCAAGAAAAGACCTAGTTAAGCTGCAGCTGGCCCAGAACAGAGTGGCACATATTGCTCATCATCGTAATCAGAGGGCTGATATAAATACTATGCATGCCAGTCTCTCTTTGCTAAGAGTTGAGGAGATACTGACTGCATCACTTCTTCTTTTTATAAAAAACATTAATGTGTTGAAAATTCCAAATTGTTTGCATAGTCAACTTACACACAGCTCTGACACACACACTTGCCCCACCAGACATGACACCAGGGGTCTTTTGACAGTCCCCAAATCCAGAACAAATTCAAGAAAGAGTACAGTATTATATAGAGCAATTAACGCATGGAACTCTGTTCCATCTCATATTGTTCAAGTAAACAGCCATCCTGGTTTTAAAAAACAACTCATGGCACAATGCCTCTCCCCTTCTTGACCTAGATAGTTTATGTGTATGCATTGATATGGTATGTGGTATGTGTGCCTTTTACAATTTTTAATGTAGTTCTGTCCTTGAGCTGTTCTTGTCTATTAATGTTCTGTATTATGTCATGTTTCATGTGGACCCCAGGAAGAGTTTTTTCAACAGCTAATGGGGAGCCTAATAAAATACTAAATACCAAAATACTTATGTAAATGTGATATTTTTGTTTTTTATTTGTAATAAATGTGCAAAAAAAATCTAAACCCATTTTTTCTTCGTCATTATGGGGTATCGTGTGTAGATTGATGAGTAAAAAACCCCAGATTCAATCAATTATATAATAAGGCCGTAACATAACAAAATGTGGAAAAAGTCAAGGGGTCTGAATACTTTCCAAATGCACTGTACGTGTACATATGAAGTGTGTAAAAGAGTATGTAAACATTATTAAAGTGACCAGTGTTCAATGACTATGTACATAGGGCAGCATTCTCTAAGTTGCAGGGTAGAGTACATGGTGGTAGCCAGCTAGTAACAGTGACTAAGTTCAGGGAAGGGTACTGGGCAGAGGCCGGCTAGTGTTGATTATTTAACAGTCTAATGGCCTGGAGATAGAAGCTGTTTATCAGTCTCTCGGTCCCAGCTTTAATGCACCTGTACTGTCTCCGCCTTTTAGATGGTAGCGGGTTGAACATGCTGTGGCACGGGTGGATGAGGTATTCCATGATCTTCTTGGCCTTCCTGTGACACCGGGTGCTGTAGATGTCCTGGAGGGCAGGCAGTGTGCCCCCTGGGATGTGTTCGGCTGACTGTACCAGAGCCCTGCCATTGTGGACGGTACAGTTGCTGTACCATGCGGTGATACAGCCCAACAGAATGCTCTCGATGGTTCATCTGTAGAAGTTTGTGAGGGTTTTAGGGGCCAAGGACAATTTCTTCAGCCTCTTGAAGTTGAAGAGGTGCTATTGCACCTTCTTCACCACGCTGTTGGTGTGGTGGGACCATTTCATGTCCTCATTGATTTGCACGCAGAGGAACTTGACGTTTTTGACCATCTCCACCGTGTCCCCTTCGATGTGGATGGGGACGTGCTCTCTCTGCTGTCTATTATAGCACACGATCAGGTCCTTTGTTTTGTTGACATTGAGGGAGAGGTATTTTCCTGGCACCACTCCACCAGGGCTCTCACCTCCTCTCTCGTCGTTGTTGGTAATCAGACCTACCACTGTCGTGTCGTCAGTAAACTTGATGATTGAGTTGGAGACGTGCGTGGCCACGCAGTAATGGGTGATTAGGGAGTACAGGAGAGGGCTGAGCACGTACCCCTGTGGGGCCCCCCATGTTGATGATCAGTGTGGAGGAGGTGTTGTTGCCTACCTTCACCAAATGGGGTCAGCCCGTCAGGAAGTCTAGGACCCAGTTGCACAGGGTGGAGTTCAGACCCAGGGCCCTGAGCTTAGCGATGAGCTTGGAGGGCACACTGGTGTTGAGAGGCTCAGCCGTAGTGAAATGAACAGCTTTCTTACATTGGTATTTCTCTTGTTCAGGTGGGATAGGGGCAGTGAGCAGCGCAATGGGGATTGCGTCGTCTGAGGATCTGTTGGGGCGGTATGCGAATTGTAGTGGGTCTAAGGTGTCGGGTAATGTGGAGCTGATATAATCCTTAAAACCTTTACTGCAGTCAGATATAGTGTATTACATTTTGAAATGTATTACATTTTGACTTTGCATCCCAAAATTACACTTTATTTACATCACAGAAGACTGAAATATAATAATTTGACATAGAAACACCGGATTTTCAGCTTCATGATGACAGATGTGAGTGCTACAGGGCAATAGTCATTTACTTCAGTTACCTTTGCTTTCTTGGGTACAGGAACAATGGTGGATATCTTGAAGCAAGTGGGGACAGCAGACTGGGGTATGGAGAGATTGAATATGTCTGTAAACACTCCAGCTGGCTACTCTGCACATGCTCTGAGGACGCGGCTTGGCGTGCCGCCTCGTCCGGCAGCCTTAATTGCATTGTAATGGAGTTGATCGTTTTTTTGTCATTACACAAATGGAACAAGGACATCAATTTAACTTTATCATTAGTATAATTTCCTTGTTAACATAGAAAAGAGAAGGGTATTCAGGTAGGTAGAGAAAGCAAGGAATAGGTTAGTGAAAGTATAAACTGAACTCGAACAATGACAGGTGTGGTCCTCACCCTGGTTAGAACTAGCCAAGGTCATACATCCAGAGAGATACTCTTTAACAATATCATTAAAAAGATCATTGGTAAAGCAAATACCACAAATTCCTCCACTAAACACATTTCCTCTGACAAATGGAAAAAAAGGACAAACTGTCAGCAATCTACCATAGCCAAAAGCTAAACATGGTATTACAGTTTCACCTCCAATAGAATGTGCAATTCAGAATAGATTTACTAAATGCAAAACTCCTGTGTTAAGTCATGTGGATTTGCTCTGTGCTCAGCTTTGGCACTGCACACAAAGACAATATGCAATATGGTGCTATTGCAGTCATTCAATATTTATATACATTTGTTTTTAAGCCATACAATATTTATAATGTCTTCGTGATAGCCTAACTGTGTGTATTAACTTATGACCTACAGTGGATTGCACTTTGAATCTTAAAGGTATTGCATTATAATAATACATTTTTAAAAAAGTGTTGCAGTAGCAGAAATTTGAAGTGTGCAACAGGAATTGAAACAGAAAGTGAAACAGGAAGTGGTCCCATAGGGAAATAATACACGACAAACAGGAAACGTCAACAAACGTCTTTAGTCTGTAAGGAACAAATGCAATAGCGTAAATGCAGAGAGGAACTCAGGGATGGTGTTATGTGACAATGTTACATGACAGTGTTATGTGAATGCTCCAACTGCCATAGCCTAACTTTTTGAAGACAGAACTTGGGGTCAAGCTATATTCAATTCCACAATGTTGAGAAGAGATCACCTTCAGCATTCTACAGTATATCAAAGAGCAGTGTAGTGAAGTACAGTACAGCTACTGTGAGACAAGCTATACACCCAAGCTATACATCCAAGCTATACACCCAAGCTATACACCCAAGCTATACATCCAAGCTATACATCCCAACAGTACAGTAACCTAGAGCAGTTCCTCACTAATACATCAATCAATCCAGAGACATATATCAAACAAAGGGCTCTTTAATATTTGTTTCTCTGCATTAAAAATGCAGGTCTTATTTAAAGCTACGTGCGTTGGGAATATTTCCTTCAACAAACCATGATATTCTCTGGACTCATGTGAGGACTGCTTTTTGTATAATAGGTACTTTATCTCATGTTGAGGGGGAAGTTCACACAGAGTATTTCAACAAGTAAACTCTATTTTACAGAGTTATAAACTGTTTTCTAGTCTGAGATTATCTTGTGATGTTGAGTAAGCACAGTTCTATGGGCAAAGTGAGTAGACGCACATCCTGTCTGATTTGTTCTGATACATTGCTGGATTAACGGGATTATATGTTAAACACATATGGTGCTTTGCATCATACTGTTTTACCATGGACTAAGTCATGAGGTGGGTCATACGGTTTTACCATGGTCTAAGTCATGAGTTTATACACTATAGACATATCCTGTACATGACATTATAGCTGATACATGTTTTGCTGATGTTAACAGGATTAAATGTTAAATATGAATATCTAATCCTGCTGACTACACCAAATGTGATGTGGGGTTTCACTGCTAACAAAGGTGTGTTCAACAACTCTACCTAATGTAATGTGGAGGTTCACTGCTAACAAAGGTGTGTTTAACAACTCTACCTAATGTAATGTGGAGGTTCACTGCTAACAAAGGTGTGTTCAACAACTCTACCTAATGTAATGTGGAGGTTCACTGCTAACAAAGGTGTGTTCAACAACTCTACCTAATGTAATGTGGAGGTTCACTGCTAACAAAGGTGCGTTTAACAACTCTACCTAATGTAATGTGGAGGTTCACTGCTAACAAAGGTGTGTTCAACAACTCTACCTAATGTAATGTGGAGGTTCACTGCTAACAAAGGTGTGTTCAACAACTCTACCTAATGTAATGTGGAGGTTCACTGCTAACAAAGGTGTGTTTAACAACTCTACCTAATGTAATGTGGAGGTTCACTGCTAACAAAGGTGTGTTCAACAACTCTACCTAATGTAATGTGGAGGTTCACTGCTAACAAAGGTGTGTTTAACAACTCTACCTAATGTAATGTGGAGGTTCACTGCTAACAAAGGTGTGTTTAACAACTCTACCTAATGTAATGTGGAGGTTCACTGCTAACAAAGGTGTGTTCAACAACTCTACACTGATTATTACATTCACATGGAGATTCTAGAATCCATCCATCACAGATCAGGTGACGTTGAGTTCTATGTTCTACTTCTATGTTCTAATCTATCATTTTCAATGTCATATTTCGGGCTGTGGTGATAATACAATTGTGTCAGGCGGTAATTGTCATGCAAATTACTGCTATTCTCATGGTAATTGACCAATAATTAACATAAACTGGACAAAGAATGCTTAAAAAATATATATATATATTATACTGTTTTCGTTTCTATATTTATGTACTTTTTGAATAATTTTGCCAGTCTGTGATCTGAACCCCTCACAAAAAACAACAACAAAGAAATAATAAAAAGTTGGTCACAAAGTATAAATAAACATGACCATTTTTCCTCATGGTTCAGATTATTAAAATTCAATCATGAAGTCTTTAGAGAGTGATTAAAGTGAAAATAGACACCAGGCCACTAGCGACAGCCGTTAGCTAGTTTGGTAGGCTACCCATCAGCGCCATTCATTTGCGCAGGTCCAGGGCAATTTATCTTGATCCAGGACAATTTATCTAGATCAGGACGAGTTATCTAGATTCAGGACAACTTATCTAGATCCAGAACACCTTATATAGATCCAGGACAACCTTATCTAGATCCAGGACACCTTATCTAGATCCAGGACAACCTTATCTAGATCCAGGACAACCTTATCTAGATCCAGGGCAACCTTATCTAGATCCAGGACAACCTTATCTAGATCCAGGACAACCTTATCTAGATCCAGGGCAACCTTATCTAGATCCAGGACAACCTTATCTAGATCCAGGACAACCTTATCTGGATCCAGGACACCTTAAATAGATCCAGGACAACCTTATCTAGATCCAGGACAACCTTATCTAGATCCAGGACAACCTTATCTAGATCCAAGACAACTTATCTAGATCCAGAACACCTTATATAGATACAGGACAACCTTATCTAAATCCAGGACACCTTATATAGATCCAGGACACCTTATCTAGATCCAGGACAAACTTATCTAGATCCAGGACAATCCAGGACAACCTTATCTAGATCCAGGACACCTTATTTAGATCCAAGACACCTTATCTAGATCCAGGACAACTTATCTAGATCCAGGACAACCTTATCTAAATCCAGGACAACCTTATCTAGATCCAGGACACCTTATCTAGATCCAGGACACCTTATCTAGATCCAGGACAATGTATCTAGATCCAGGACACCTTATCTAGATCCAGGACAAACTTATCTAGATCCAGGACAATCCAGGACAACCTTATCTAGATCCAGGACACCTTATTTAGATCCAAGACACCTTATCTAGATCCAGGACAACTTATCTAGATCCAGGACAACCTTATCTAAATCCAGGACAACCTTATCTAGATCCAGGACACCTTATCTAGATCCAGGACACCTTATCTAGATCCAGGACAATGTATCTAGATCCAGGACACCTTATCTAGATCCAGGACAACATATCTAAATCCAGGACAACCTTATCTAGATCCAGGACAACCTTATCTAGATCCAGGACAACTTATCTAGATCCAGGACACCCTTATCTAGATCCAGGACAACCTTATCTAGATCCAGGACAACCTTATCTAGATCCAGGACAACCTTATCTAGATCCAGGGCAACCTTATCTAGATCCAGGACAACCTTATCTCGATCCAAGACAACCTTTTCTAGATCCAGGACAACCTTATCTGGATCCAGGACACCTTAAATAGATCCAGGACAACCTTATCTAGATCCAGGACAACCTTATCTAGATCCAGGACAACCTTATCTAGATCCAGGACAACCTTATCTAGATCCAAGACAACTTATCTAGATCCAGAACAACCTTATCTAAATCCAGGACACCTTATATAGATCCAGGACACCTTATCTAGATCCAGGACAACTTATCTAGATCCAGGACAACCTTATCTAAATCCAGGACAACCTTATCTAGATCCAGGACACCTTATCTAGATCCAGGACACCTTATCTAGATCCAGGACAATGTATCTAGATCCAGGACACCTTATCTAGATCCAGGACAACATATCTAAATCCAGGACAACCTTATCTAGATCCAGGACAACCTTATCTAGATCCAGGACAACTTATCTAGATCCAGGACACCCTTATCTAGATCCAGGACAACCTTATCTAGATCCAGGACAACCTTATCTAGATCCAGGACAACCTTATCTAGATCCAGGGCAACCTTATCTAGATCCAGGACAACCTTATCTCGATCCAGGACAACCTTTTCTAGATCCAGGACAACCTTATCTGGATCCAGGACACCTTAAATAGATCCAGGACAACCTTATCTAGATCCAGGACAACCTTATCTAGATCCAGGACAACCTTATCTAGATCCAGGACAACCTTATCTAGATCCAAGACAACTTATCTAGATCCAGAACAACCTTATCTAAATCCAGGACACCTTATATAGATCCAGGACACCTTATCTAGATCCAGGACAACCTTATCTAGATCCAGGACACCTTATCTAGATCCGGGACAACGTTATCTAGATCCTGGACACCTTATCTAGATCCAGGACAACTTATCTAGATCCAGGACAACGTTATCTAGATCCAGAGCATCTCCGGATAATTTTGAACGGTCATCCAGCTCGGAATTCCAAGTTGGGAATTCTCCTTAAATAGGTGTCTTCGTTAGACAGACACAGAGAACGGGGAGAGGAAGAAAGGATGACAGTGAGAGGGAAACAGAGACAGACAGGAGAGTGATTTTCACTAAGGAGAAGGAGGTCGTGCTGCCCGAGATGCATGCTGGACATTTTGGAGTGAAGCGCATAATTGCCTAAATCAACCTATGCTTCTTCTGGCATGGGATTGTCAAAGATTTGGACAGCTGGCCAAGTGAAATAACCTTTCGTTTATCAATCCCATTCTATTTGTCACCTTATGCTTAAAGGTACCTGTCTAGCTTGCCAGAAGTTGGAGAGGATGAGGGCTGCGGCACCGAAGTTGAAGCCCATCAGTTGTTTCAACATGACACGGTAAGTGCCACAATTCACATTTTACCCTGATAAGTTGTTTTATAATGGTTACTTTATTTTACCACAGCAGAGTTCAATATTATAGAGTGTGTGTGTGTTTCAGTATCCTTACAAATATGAAAATCTGCATACTGTATGACAGATACGGGTAAGAATAAAGTCATCTTCTCTCTAACACTTTAAATGTTAGGGGTAGACTTCATCGAAACCGTCACAAAATCCAGGAATGGAAACAGCTGGTGTCTGATGGCAACCGATCACTTTACCAAGTGGGTGGAGGCATTACTCATTAAGGTCAGTGAAGGAAGGAAGTCTAAATTCCCTTCTGTAACCCATCAAGTACAAGACTGGCGAGGCAACCTTCAACACCAACGGTTCTCCTGAGGTCATCTTGTGTAACCAAGTTCATGAACTCTGGAACAAGGTACGTATTTTCTAGGTTATATTCTGTCACCAAAATGTATTTTTTTTTTGTTTATTACTTTTTTTGTTACATTTTTTTATGGTACATAATCAGACATATTTCAATATCTTACATTGTCAATAAACATCCCTTTCCTACCTCCTCCTCCAGGTTTGGATGAACGGACCAACCAGACCCTCAAGAATGCCATGGGCAAGGTACCAGGAACGGTGGTAGGACAACCTGAAGGTAATTCTCTTTGCAAACAACAGCATCTTCCAGGCCTCTACTGAGTACTCACTCTATCGTCTTCTGTACGGATGGGAGCCGCAGCTGTTGACTGAGGTAAACAATGCACTTGTATATACACTTATCGCATATACTGTAGTCTTTCAGATGTGTGATTGACTTAGTGTTGTTGTTTGTCTATTGCTATTTTTGTATAATGTACTTTCAGATCACTGAAACCCTCCCTGATGTGGTGGAAGTTGTGGAACCAGATCAGAACGCCTTCGAGGACCACCTTCAGGCACGGACTGAGAAGGACGTGGAGGCTGTTACCCAGGTCAAAATGTATTTTCTGCCCCTCCCAGAGATATATTTGTAATAATATGAAATATAATTGCATTTATTTCTGTTATCAATCAAGGTGAGACTTAACATGGACAAGGTGCAGGAGAAACAGAAGGGGAGCAACTTGAGGAGAATCAAGAAGGGGACCAAGTGCTTCGACATCAGGGCAAATTACTTGGTTTGGAAGAAGGACGAAAGGAATGTGAGACCTGGGAAACATCTCTGCTTTTTCGCTCCTAGCTGGAGTCACCATCCGTTAAGGTGAATCTAAAAATCTCAGATAATAACTATTTGCATTTGCACACAACAAAACCTGAAGCTAGTTTTATTTTTCCTAACACTGACATTTTTCTCTTTATGTCTTCCTAGGGTTACCTCGGTGGAAGCCAACAATCTTCTACAGTTGGTGCATTTGGACGGTCGACCACTGAAAGTCTTGACACCCTACACTTCGGTGAAGTCCATGAGACAAAGTATGTTAAGCTTTGGTTGACATTAGAGGAAGCAAGACATGGTAGTTGTGCTGAGCTTATAAAAAATGACCTCTCCAATTGACCTCTCCAAATGAGTCTGAGAGGAACCAGCTTGAGGTAGGCTATACCTTCAAAAACTGTTTAAAAGTACATATCTCCCCTCACAGCAATAATACATCAAATGTTCTCACAGGTGGCTTGTGTCAGACTGGAGGAACAGGGGCATGTAAGTCCAGTCATTGGACTAGAAGATACTAGTGAGGTTCTCATCACTAGGTGGATTTCATTTAAATTAAATGTTCGATTAGACATGTTAATGGCAGACAGAAGGTAAGGCCAGCTATTCCCTGTGGCTGGATGGAGGAACTTCGGGTGGCCATCCTTCCGTCACACTCCAGGTTAGACAATTTTACAATTGATCATGCTCAAGCTCTTTTGCAGGTGTGGAAGGCCTCTTCGCTGTGGCCGGACAGCACAGCCAACTCACTGGCCCAGTAGTTTGTCCAGATAGATCATCTCAAAGCTCACCACTGTGCCACCTTAAGTAAGCTCCGCTGCAACGTAGGTACTGTTAAGGTGTATGACTCCAGTGGTCATGACACCAGCCCAGAGGTTGTCTCACAACTCACCAACCCTTCTTACGTCAAAAATTACAGACGTGTATCCTTTCTTTTCTGTCTGCCATTAACATTACTGTAAATCTAATCAAACATTTCAATTAAAGCATTCAGTAACTGTATTTTTACGTACCTGATTAACCTGTAAACTGTGTGTTTTTCTTGTTTACGTCTCTGTCTCCTACCCTGTTCCCTTTACTCTGCTCCTGTTCTCCAGGATCTAGGGGTTCTGCCCAACACCCAGACATGGATCCACCTGATGTCCTCCATTACCAACCACCCTCCAACTTTTCATTACATCATCTACAGCTACTGTTATTGTGATGTTGTCATTACCTGCTAAGAAAGTGTTCTTGCCCTATCATACTGGGCACAATGTGAGATACACAGATTAGCTAAAAACACTAGCACTGCAAACACCTGGATTTTGCAGTCTCCCTCTTAAAGTCCCCCTTCAGAGACTGACTGCTTGTTTAGAATAAGTGACAGGCAGAACCTCCCATCCACACAGCACCAACCTCCTCTCTATTCCACACACCAAAATTCTGTATTTCAGTCTATGATTTCCATGTGAGTGTGCAAAAAAATCTGTTAAAATAAATTAATCACACACCTGTACCAAAAAAAATCCAAGTTAATCTATTTAAATCTTAAATATTGGCAGGTTGGTTAAATTGTAACGTATCCCTTGATGATATTTGTTAGTTCAACATTATTCATCGCTGTATCCTAGGAACAACAATAGATACATATATATTCAACCACAAGGGTGTACTAATGAGCTATGAGAGATAGACATTTATTTTAATCATAATAGAGGACTACTGAAATAATAAGGAATGAAAACACGCCAGCCAGACAAGCCAGTGTATGAATCAAATGTATTTGCATATAAAAAGAGTGGAATGAGTTGACTTTGTGATCTGTAAGGTCAGTAACATTAATGTGTCTAGCAGATTACACGTTTTCTTTGCTATTTCTGAAACGTAGCAACATTTATGGATTTCATGTGGATGAAATGTACCCAATAGTAGTCTGAAGTAATGTTTTCATCTTATTAGCTAAACAAATCTTGTTTAAACAGCGAAATTGTTGCGGAATCAGCTTTTTTTGCATAGCGTGACGAAAAGAACGTCATTTAGGCTGTAATGATCTCTAAAATTCAACGCATTAGGTCATCACGCCGTTGATATTGCAACGGACGCTAATAGTTTATCGAGGCAGCCCCTCCGTGAGCCGGGACACAAAGAAAGTTGACATATATGGCTTGGTGTTGAATCCTGAGAAGTTCCTGTAATATGTTGCATACCAGATCTGACCTCCTCTGTCAACTTTTTGTAGGATTGACGTAGAGCCTGTACAGATGAGTGGTTTCTTCTATCCAGGCTAGGGTTAAGATACAGGCCATGAGTTCAGAGGGGAATATTGAAAGGTTATTTATTAGTCTTGTCACGGGTTCCTTGGAGCCGTCTGTGTAAATGTGAGTTGCGAAGTGGTGTTGTGACTTTACATAACCTGCTGTCAGCTGTCCTACCGCCCCTTCATCCTCACCTTCCAGAATCATCTAACCGGCAGACATTTTGTCAGCCGGTTATTGTCATGCAAAAGACTGCCGGTCTCAGGGTGATTGACCGTTAATTAACATAAACATGTTTAGCATCCCAAGGCTCCACTCATACAAGCCTCTGATGCGATTTCATGTGATGGACTTACACAAATTAGTCCAAATTGGTGAAGTGAAATGAAAAAAATTACTTGTTTCAAAACATTCTTAAAATATTTAAACAGAAAAGTGATGTCTGCATATGTATTCACCCCCTTTGCTATGAATCCCCTAAATAAGATCTGGTGTAACCAATTACCTTCAGAAGTCACATAATTAGTTAAATAAAGTCCACCTGTGTGAAATCTAAGTGTCACATGATCTGTCACATGATCTCAGTATACAGTTGAAGTTGGAAGTTTACATATACCTTAACCAAATACATTTAAACTCAGTTTTTCAAAATTCCTGACATTTAATGCTAATAAAAATTCCCTGTCTCAGGTCAGTTAGGATCACCACTTTATTTTAAGAATGTGAAATGTCAGAATAATAGAAGAGAGAATGATTTTATTTCAGCTTTTATTTCTTTCATCACATTCCCAGTGGTTCAGAAGTTTACATACACTCAATTAGTATTTGGTAGCATTACCTTTAAATTGTTTAACTTGAGTCAAACATTTCGGGTCGCCTTCCACAAGCTTCCCACAATAAGTTGGGTGAATTTCGGCCGATTCCTCCTCACAGAGCTGGTGTAACTGAGTCAGGTTTGTAGGCTTCCTTGCTTCCACATGCTTTTTCAGTTCTGCCCACAACTTTTCTATGGGATTGAGGTCAGGGCTTTGTGATGGCCACTCCAATACCTTGACTTTGTTGTCCTTAAGCCAATTTTCCACAACATTGGAAGTATGCTTGGGCTCATTGTCCAGTTGGAAGACCCATTTACGACCAAACTTTAACTTCCTGACTGATGTCTTGAGATGTTGCTTCAATATATCCACATCATTTTCTTTCCTCATGATGCCATCTATTTTGTGAAGTGCACCAGTCCCTCCTGCAGCAAAGCACCCCCACAACATGATGCTGCCACCCCGTTCTTCACGGTTGGGATGGTGTTCTTCGGCTTGCAAGGCTCCCCCTTTTTCCTCCAAACATAACGATGGTCATTATGGACAAACAGTTCTATTTTTGTTTCATCAGAGCAGAGGACTTCCCTCAAAAAAGTAAGATCTTTATCCCCATGTGCAGTTTCAAACCATAGTCTGGCTTTTAACCTCTCTGGCGCATGTGGGACGAACTCGTCCCACCTACGTAACAGCCACTGAAATCCAGTGGCGCGATTTTTGAATCGTTAGAAATACTATTACTTCAATTTCTCAAACATATGACTATTTTACAGCTATTTAAAGACAAGAATCTCGTTAATCTAACCCCACTGTCCGATTTCAAAAAGGCTTTACAACGAAAGCAAAACATTAGATTATGTCAGCAGAGTGCCCAGCCAGAAATAATCAGACACCCATTTTTCAAGCTAGCATATCATGTCACATAAACCCAAACCACAGCTAAATGCAGCACTAACCTTTTATGATCTTCATCAGATGACACACCTAGGACATTGTGTTATACAATACATGCATGTCTGTTCAATCAAGTTCATATTTATATCAAAAACCAGCTTTTTACATTAGCATGTGACGTTCAGAAAAAGCATAACCCCCGCAAACTTCCGGGGAATTGACTAACAGTTTGCTAAATTACTCACGATAAACGTTCACAAAAAGCATAACAATTATTTGAAGAATTATAGATACATTACTCCTCTATGCACTCGATATGTCCGATTTTAAAATAGCTTTTCGGATGAAGCACATTTTGCAATAATCTAAGTACATAGCCCGGCATCACAGGGCTAGCTATTTAGACACCCACCCAGGTCAGCCTCCACCAAAATCACATTTCCTATAAGAAAAATGTTCTTACCTTGCTTGTTCTTCGTCAGAATACACTGCCAGGACTTCTACTTCAATAACACATGTTGGTTTGGTCCCAAATAATCCATCGTTATATCCAAACAGCGACGTTTTGTTCCTGAGTTCTAGACACTATCAGAATGCTACATCACGGTCTCGCGCATGGCGCATTGGCGTGACAAAAAATTTCTAAATATTCCATTACCGTACTTCGAAGCATGTCAACCGCTGTTTAAAACCAATTTTTATGCCATTTATCTCGTAGAAAAGCGATAATATTCCGACCGGGAATATGCATTGAGCCTAAACAGCCAAATTAAATTTCTCCTCAGGAGCGAATCGTGCACGCGCCTCTTTCAAAGGTCCTCTGATCCGCCACTTACCAAAGGCGATAATGTGTTTCAGCCTGAGGCTGCCTCGTCAACCTTCAGGTATTTCCCGGGTTCTGAGAGCCTATCGGAGCCCTGGGAATTGTCACGTTACAGCTAAGATCCTTACTTTTCAATAAACAGATGCAAGACGCACGACTCCTTGTCAGACAGGGTACTTCCTGCATGAAACCTTGTCAGGCTTTTGCCTGCCATAGGAGTTCTGTTATACTCACAGACACCATTCAAACAGTTTTAGAAAATTCAGAGTGTTTTCTATCCAAACCTGAACAATAATATGCATATTCTAGCTTCTGAGTTGGTGTAGGAGGCAGTTAAAAATGGGCACATATTTTTTCCTAAATTCTCAATACTGCCCCCTATCCCAAACAGGTTAAATGGCTGTTTTGGAGCAGTGGCTTCTTCCTTGCTGAGTGGCCTTTCAGGTTATGTTGATATAGGACTTGTTTTACTGTGGATATAGATACTTTGCACCTGTTTCCTCCAGCATCTCCCCAAGGTCCTTTGCTGTTGTTCTGGGATTGATTTGCACTTTTAACACCAAAGTACGCTCATCTCTAGGAGATTCCTGAGCGGAATGACGGCTGCGTGGTCCCATGGTGTTCATAGTTGCGTACCATTGTTAGTACAGAAAGTTGTGGAGAAGTACAGATCAGGGATGGGTTATAAAAAAAATATCCAAAGAGACCAAAGATAACCCTGAAGGAGCTTCAAAGCACCACAGCGGAGATTGGAGTATCTGTCCATAGGGCCCCTTTAAGCCGTACACTCCATAGAGTTGGGCTTACGGAAGAGTGGCCAGAAAAAAAGCCATTGCTTAAGAAGCGCTGATCCCGTAATCGGGATCAACATCCAGCGAAAAATCAGAGCGCCATATTCATAACCAAATCTAATAATTTCTGTTTCTCAAACATAGGACTATTTTACACCGTTTTATAGATACACTTCTCCTGAATCGAACCACGTTGTCCGATTTCAAAAAGGCTTTACAACGAAAGCAAAACATTACATTATGTTAGGAGAGTACATCGTCAAAATAGCCACACTGCCATTTTCCGACCAACCACATGCATCACAAATAACCAAAACACAGCTAAATGAAGCACTAACCTTTGACAATCGTCATCAGATGACACTCCTAGGACATCATGTTACACAATACATGCATTCTTTTGTTCGATAAAGTTCATATTTATATATAAAAACGGCATTTTACATCGGCGCGTGATGTTCTGAAAATATTTTCCCTCAAATGCATCCGGTGAATCAGCGCTACAATTTACTAAATTACTATTCGAAAACATTTTTAAAATGTAATATTGTCATTCAAAGAATTATAGATTAACATCTCGTGAATGCAACCACATTGCCAGATTTAAAAATAACTTTACTGGGAAATCGCACTTTGCAATAAACGAGGTGCTATGCTCAGAAAAATAGGCTAGGCGATACAGGTTAGCGCCATCTTGGAACCATCTAAAATCAAATATACTATTGTAAATATTCCCTTACCTTTGATTATCTTCATCAGAAGGCACTTCCAGGCATCCCAGGTCCACAACAAATGTAGTTTTGTTCGAAAAAGTTAATAATTTATGTCCCAATAGCTCCTTCTTGTTAGCGTGTTCCGAAGGCTACTCAAAATGTACTGAAGCGCGCGGGACTTGACGTCACGAATGTGCAAAAAATATATATTTACGTTCGTTCAAACATGTCAAACGTTGTATAACCTAAATCTTTAGGGCCTTTTTCAACCAGAGCTTCAATAATATTCAAGGCGGACGATTGCATTGTCTTACTAAACGTTTCGGAACGAAGGGGTACACATGGGCGCCCGCGTCATAGTAGTAATGGCCCTCCCCCTATGACCAACTTTCCAGGCCTCTCTTTCGGTCAGTTTCTACCAGAGAAAACTCAAACCACTTTGTAAAGACTGTTGACATCTAGTGGAAGCCTTAGGAAGTGCTCAATGAATCCTATCTCACGGTGTGTTTCATAGGCAAAGTGTTGAAGGTGATACCACAAATCAGATTTCCACTTCCTGTTAGAATCTGTCTCGGGGTTTTGACTGCCATATGAGGTCTGTTATACTCACAGACACCATTCAAACAGTTTTAGAAACTTTGGAGTGGTTTCTATCCAAATCTACTAATTATATGCATATCCTAGCTTCTGAATTTAAGTAGGAGGCCGTTTAAAATGGGCGCGTATTTTTTTCAAAATTCGCTGTAGCGCCCCCTATCCTTAACGTGCGTCAAGAGGTTAAAGAAAAAAATAAGCAAACACGTTTGGTGTTCACCAAAAGGCATGTGGGAGACTCCCCAAACATATGGAAGAAGGTTCTCTGGTTAAATGAGACTAAAATTGAGCTTTTTGGCCATCAAGGAAAACGCTATGTCTGGCGCAAACCCAACACCTCTCATCACCCCGAGAACACCAATGTTTTTCATTGGCAGGGACTGGGCACTGGTGAAGGAATGATGCATGGCGCTAAATACAGGGTAATTCTTGAGGGAAACCTGTTTCAGTCTTCCAGAGATTTGAGACTGGGATGGAGGTTCACCTTCCAGCAGGGCAATAACCCTAAGCATACTTCTAAAGCAACACTCAAGTGGTTTAAGGGGAAACATTTAAATGTCTTGGAATGGCCTTGTCAAAGCCCAGGCCTCAATCCAATTGAGAATATGGGGTATGACTTAAAGATTGCTGTTCACCAGCTCTCAGTTTAACTAGTGGAGCTTAAAGAAGTGTTGAACTCAGGCCCAGTTTAACTAGTGAAGCTTAAAGAAGTGTGGCTTTTCCATCCTCAGCTTTATCGATTTGTGTGGACTAACTTTGTGAGAGAACTTGTCTGTTAAACTATTTGAAAGGGAACTATTGATTACAAAAGTAGAGGATAAATCTTTCTCTGACTAAAACCAACAATAACCATGGCAACCCTTGGTAAAGCCCTTAGCTGTAGAGTGTTCTGGTATTTGGTTCAAAAACAAGCTCTGAGAAAACAGATCCATGATGAATACCGTTTCACACTGGAAGTCAAATCGGAAATCAAATACAGTTGGCCTACATATAGTCTCATTAAAATAAAGATACATTAAAATCAGTAAAAATCATTAACACATTACATTACTTGTTTCACTAAAATACTCCAATGACAGTCTTTCAGTCAGTTATAATTCCTCAAAAACATTGTATTTCACTCTAAAGTCTAGTCTAGTCCATGCCTCAGATCCAGCCAGACATGAAGTGAAGCCCTTTGTCAAAATGAAAGTCTTTGAAGTTGCCAACTACCCAATGCTCTCATACCTTCAGCAGCAGAACTTAATACATGTGTTTAATCATGGCCCTGAAACTTCATTTCTAAATCAAAGCCTTGTTATCTACCTCTTGGAAGGCAAATATTCAGAAGAAAACGAAACAGAGAAATGAACATTATCTTCATCCAGGAGAAGTAAATGCATGCACATTAAATGTCAATTCATGTATTCAAACAAGACAACTGCCGCATAAATAAATTGTTCTCTTGTAAATGTAACTTTCAAACTCCAGTATAGCGCCCTAACAGAGCTGAGCAGACACACACACACACACACACACACACACACACACACACACACACACACACACACACACACACACACACACACACACACACACAACTACTCTGAATCTCAACAGTACTCTGAATCTCAACACATTTCTCACATGACATTCTAACATTAATCATAGTGACACTGCTCTCAGAACACAGAGCCCTGCCTAACACTAACCGTGCACTCCTAGAACCTAACACTAACCGTGCACTCCTAGAACCTAACACTAACCGTGTACTTCTAGAACCTAACACTAACCATGCACTCCTAGAACCTAATACTGACCGTGCACTTCTAGAACCTAACACTAACCGTGCACTCCTAGAACCTAACACTAACCGTGCACTTCTAGAACCTAACACTGACCGTGCACTTCTAGAACCTAACACTAACCGTGCACTTCTAGAACCTAACACTAACCGTGCACTTCTAGAACCTAACACTAACCGTGCACTTCTAGAACCTAACACTAACCGTGCACTTCTAGAACCTAACACTAACCGTGCACTTCTAGAACCTAACACTAACCGTGCACTTCTAGAACCCCAGCGTACAGTAATATTTACAATTTCACAAAAACAGAAGGACATGAAGACATTAAGATAGATGAATACATGACGACATGAAGATAGATGAATACATGACGACATGAAGATAGATGAAGACATGAAGATAGATGAAGACATGAAGATACATGAAGACAAATGAAGATAGATGAAGACATGAAGATAGATGAAGATATGAAGATAGATGAAGATATGAAGATAGATGAAGACATGAAGATAGATGAAGACATGAACACATGAAGATGAAACATGACAACATCATCTGACAGTGAATATTGGTTCCCATCTCCGAAAAGAACAGAAACAACAAAGAGAAATGCTTTTTAAACCATCCAACCCTCATTATAAGTCCAACCCACCCACTCTCTCACCCAGCCGGCCGCTAACACACACACACACACGCACGCACGCACGCACGCACGCACGCACGCACGCACGCACGCACACACACACACACACACACACACACACACACACACACACACACACACACACAGTAAAGCTGTAGTTAGAATAAAGTGCTCCATTGCAACAACAATAACAACAGTACCCTTGATCCTTTGTCTGATGACCCCCAGCCGGCACTTGAGCGAAACAGAAAACATATCCTCGTTTCTCCTCATCGACTCATTGTTTTAAAAAAAAATAAAGACTTCTGTGAGGAGCACTCTGTAATAAGTCACATGACACTCAGCTCTAAGGAGCTAGCTGTCTCAGTCAGGCTCGTTCTTGCTCTCTGTCACCGGCTCTCCTTTCTCTCTACACATTAAACCTCCCTTCAGACTAGAGGAACTTCAAGCGCTCTAAGGTGGGGTGGTAGTGGTGGCATCAACCAGAAGCCAGAAGAAGAAGAGCGCATGTCAAGAAACAGACACAGAGGACGGATCTAACTGACAGCAAAAAAAATAGACTGCAGCTGGACGCTGTAAAGAGAGAGGAGTCTAAGCAGCATAGAGAATGAATTCTGGGAGCTCCCTGTCATTCATTGCGATCAGCACAAGAATATTGACTGATTAATATTCATAAACCTCCGCTCCTCTGTTTCTGGAGGCTGCTTCCCACTTTCTCCTCCTTCTCTTTCTCTTTCTCTTGTTTCTGTCTCTTACTCTACTCCCTTTCTCTGTGTGTCTGTCTGTCTGTCTGTCTGTCTGTCTGTCTGTCTGTCTGTCTGTCTGTCTGTCTGTCTGTCTGTCAGTCTGCCTGCCTGCCTGCCTGCCTGCCTGCCTGCCTGCCTGCCTGTCTGTCTCTCTGACACACAGGCATGCACACTACTACACACCACTGCATGACAGAACATCTGTAGGGAATTGTACTGAATTACATGGTTCCTTACTGGAGTTCCTTCCTCCACCATCAGCAGCAGCAGCAGCAGCAGCAGCAGCCCTCCCATCCAGACAGTGTTATTAACCACTACAATGTGTATAGGTTTAATAACCTGTCAGAACTCAGCACAACACAGCACGACTATCAGCTTCATTAGTCTCAATGACTAGAACACACAGTTAACAGTACTATAACAGTATGTCAAGAGACTACATGTACTGTAAATGAAGTGAAAGGAGAGAAGTGTCACCTCTCTTTTTTCTAGATGATAAATGACACAGAGCCTAAAGCACACAGAGAACTGTAACACAACAGATCAGTACATACAAGAACCGACTCAGAGACAACATAAACATGATGATAGAAGTGTTACAGATGCCGTATCTTCATTTGATCATCCTGTTGTTGCAAACTTGTAGTGTATTCAAGGTTTAAAAATGCTTGAAAAGTTTGTAATTTCCACTTTAAAATGTCAGATCTTGCACTAACAAAAAATATATCAACCCCTACAATGATTTTTCTTTAATTATAATCCAGATAATAATTCACATTTCCTGTTGCTACAGGATTATTTTCCTGCTGTGAGCAATTGGCTCAAATTAAGATTTAGCTGAAAACATCAGACACTTAGCCTCTTCTTTATTCCAGCTGAGTTTAGAGATGGATTAAAGTCTCAAAATATTTCTAATTAAAATAATATCTTTCAACAAACAGCTATAGCTATCAGAATATGAAATCTGGGGCCAATATTGATCCGATGATGAATGAGGGCTTCTGAAAGCCAAACGTTTGATCGTTGGGAGATGCAATTGATAGCGACAAATTGGTACCCAAGTTTCTCCACTCTCTAAAGATTGAAACACTGTCTGTATATTTGATAAGAGACAAAAGCATCATGATGAGCATAGTGGCAGTGCATTCTGAGTGATTACTAAGTATACCATAAACACCATCACCAACCAGATGCAACAAGGACATCAAAGACAGTTCAGTCTGTGACTAGCATTGAGGGAATTGAATTATCTGTACTCCGATTAGGAGTTTGCAACGGGTGAAGAGTGATTGCATTCGTTTTGGAACCAAGCTGCCTCCCTGGCGTGAGCCAGGTGCCCCATTCTGGCCAACGGTGAAGTCGCTCAATACAAAAGTGACTTAGTTTAAGCACGTGGAGTAATGTGTAGGATTCTGTGTTTTTCATGCAAAAGTGATTGCTTTTGATTTATTTATTTTTAAAACCGCTTTATCTGCCATGCCAATGAAAACTAGTTTGAAAATGCAAACATATTTTATGGAAAAGAGTTGTATATTTATGAACGATGCATCATCTTAACTAAGTCAGTTAAGAACAAATTCTTATTTTACAATGACGGCCTACCCTGGCCAAACCCTCCCCTAACATAACCAAGCGGTGCAGATTAGTGTTTGATTAGTGAAGGGCACTCCTCCCTCACCACTTTTGCCACAGGCCGGTGTACCACAGGTCAAGGTCAACTTAATCAAACTGTATTACAAACAACATAAGCAACGGCAACATTCTCTGCTATGTGAATTAACTGGAGGGGTATTTGTTTAACAAGCACA
The DNA here is from genome assembly GCF_901001165.1 of Salmo trutta. Lineage (NCBI taxonomy): Eukaryota > Metazoa > Chordata > Actinopteri > Salmoniformes > Salmonidae > Salmo > Salmo trutta. The sequence goes on along the minus strand of NC_042972.1, from coordinate 8,606,847 downwards.
GGCGCTTGGGTTCAAATACAATTTAAAATATCTAAATTACTTTCACATACATTCTAAGTAAGTATTCAGAAATATTTTACTTGAAAAAACAAGTAGTTACATTTACATTACATTTAAGTCATTTAGCAGACGCTCTTATCCAGAGCGACTTACAAATTGGTGCATTCACCTTATGATATCCAGTGGAACAACCACTTTACAATAGTGCATCTAAATCTTTTAGGGGGGGGGTTAGAAGGATTACTTTATCCTATCCCAGGTATTCCTTAAAGAGGTGGGGTTTCAGGTGTCTCCGGAAGGTGGTGATTGACTCCGCTGTCCTGGCGTCGTGAGGGAGCTTGTTCCACCATTGGGGTGCCAGAGCAGCGAACAGTTTGGACTGGGCTGAGCGGGAACCGTGCTTCCTCAGAGGTAGGGGGGCCAGCAGGCCAGTGCTGGATGAACGCAGTGCCCTTGTTTGGGTGTAGGGCCTGATCAGAGCCTGAAGGTATGGAGGTGCCGTTCCCCTCACAGCTCCGTAGGCAAGCACCATGGTCTTGTAGCGGATGCGAGCTTCAACTGGAAGCCAGTGGAGAGAGCGGAGGAGCGGGGTGACGTGAGAGAACTTGGGAAGGTTGAACACCAGACGGTCTGCGGCGTTCTGGATGAGTTGTAGGGGTTTAATGGCACAGGCAGGGAGCCCAGCCAACAGCGAGTTGCAGTAATCCAGACGGGCGATGACAAGTGCCTGGATTAGGACCTGCGTCGCTTCCTGTGTGAGGCAGGGTCGTCCTCTGCGAATGTTGTAGAGCATGAACCTACAGGATCGGGTCACCGCCTTGATGTTAGTGGAGAACGACAGGGTGTTGTCCAGGATCACGCCAAGGTTCTTAGCACTCTGGGAGGAGGACACAAGGGAGTTGTCAACCGTGATGGCGAGATCATGGAACGGGCAGTCCTTCCCCGGGAGGAAGAGCAGCTCCGTCTTGCCGAGGTTCAGCTTGAGGTGGTGATCCGTCATCCACACTGATATGTCTGCCAGACATGCAGAGATGCGATTCGCCGCCTGGTTATCAGAAGGGGGAAAGGAGAAGATTAATTGTGTGTCGTCTGCATAGCAATGATAGGAGAGACCATGTGAGGATATGACAGAGCCAAGTGACTTGGTGTATAGCGAGAATAGGAGAGGGCCTAGAACAGAGCCCTGGGGGACACCAGTGGTGAGAGCGCGTGGTGCGGAGACAGATTCTCGCCACTCCACCTGGTAGGAGCGACCTGTCAGGTAGGACGCAATCCAAGCGTGGGCCGCGCCGGAGATGCCCAACTCGGAGAGGGTGGAGAGGAGGATCTGATGGTTCACAGTATCAAAGGCAGCAGATAGGTCTAGAAGGATGAGAGCAGAGGAGAGAGAGTTAGCTTTAGCAGTGCGGAGAGCCTCCGTGACACAGAGAAGAGCAGTCTCAGTTGAATGCCCAGTCTTGAAACCTGACTGATTAGGATCAAGAAGGTCATTCTGAGAGAGATAGCAGGAGAGCTGGCCAAGGACGGCACGTTCAAGAGTTTTGGAGAGAAAAGAAAGAAGGGATACTGGTCTGTAGTTGTTGATATGGGAGGGATCGAGTGTAGGTTTTTTCAGAAGGGGTGCAACTCTCGCTCTCTTGAAGGCGGAAGGGACGTAGCCAGCGGTTACGTTAGTTGAATATTAATGTATTTAGAAATACGCTTGGAAAGTAATAAAAAACACTTGAATACACTGACTCAAATACACTCCCATGCATTTAAAGTTGCAATATGCAGAAATAGCTCTGGCATTTCCTGGTTGCTAAATTTCTAGTAGGTCGCCTCATTTCAGTTAATGTGACAAAACAAGCAAAATAACTTATTTTCAGCTGTTTGAAGCTGGTGTACAAAGCCCGAAAGTAAAAGATGCAAAAACAAAAGTGAATGGGAAGCATAGAAATAGCGCACATTGAACAGATCTACCGCTTCTTAGACTTGCTTTCAATGAGAATGACAGATCTATAACTCACGTTTCTATGTGGATTTTAGTCAGGTTGCCCAAAAAGTTATAGATTGCAGCTTTAACCCAGCTATTTCAAAATACTCTCAACTACAATTTGGTAGACTATGTGTTTTTTTTTTTTACAAATAAACATTCAAATACACAATAAAAGTAATTGTTTTGGGCTGTGTATTTCAAAATACTCACATTTATAAATGTATTTGAAACCCAGGTATGGTGACTAGCATTGCTACTAGTATGTAGCTGATAAGTATTGTTCAGCTAAACTAGCTACATGATATCACAGCGATGGTGCCGACAGAGATAGTCGCCTCGCTTCAGGTCCTTAGGAAACTATGCAGTAATTTGTTTTTTTTCATGTATTATTTCTTACATTGTTAGCCCAGAAAATCTCAAGTGTTATTACATACAGCTGGGAAGAACTATTGGATATAAAAACAACATCAACTAATCAACATTACGACCAGGAATACGTCTTTCCCGAAGAGGATCCTTTGTTCGGACCTCCACCCTGGACATGGGATCTTATCCCAGAGGCCGACCCAAAACAACGCGGTCGCTGCAGGAGAGGCAGACGGAGCGACCTACTGGTCAGACTCAGAAGGCAAGCACACCATCCACAGCTTCCGAACATATTACTCGCCAATGTCCAATCTCTAAATAAGAAGGTGGACGAAATTAGGGCACGAGTTGCCTTCCAGAGAGACATTAGAGATTGTAACATTCTCTGTTTCACGGAAACATGGCTCACTCGGGATACATTATCAGAGTCGGTACAGCCACCCGGTTTCTTCACGCATCGCGCCGACAGAAACAAACAACTCTCTGGTAAGAAGAAGGGCGGGGGTGTATGCCTTATGATTAACGACTCATGGTGTGATCATAACAACATACAGGAAGTTAAGTCCTTTTGTTCACCTGACCTAGAATTACTTACAATCAAATGCCGACCGTATTACCTTCCAAGAGAACTCTCCTCGATTATAATCACAGCCGTTTATATTCACCCCCCCAAGCAGATACCTCGACAGCCCTGAAAGAACTTCACTGGACTCTATGTAAACTGGAAACCATA
>NC_042972.1:8576270-8596270 GCF_901001165.1 Salmo trutta | reverse complement strand
TAAAAGGTTAGTGATTAATTTTAGCTGTATTTCTGGTTTTTGTGACGCCTCTCCTTGCTTGGAAAATGGCTGTGTGGTTTTTCTTTTTTAGGTGCTGTCCTAACAGAACGCCGCAGCCCGTCTGGTGTTCAACCTTCCCAAGTTCTCTCACGTCACCCCGCTCCTCCGCTCTCTCCACTGGCTTCCAGTTGAAGCTCGCATCCGCTACAAGACCATGGTGCTTGCCTACGGAGCTGTGAGGGGAACGGCACCTCCGTACCTTCAGGCTCTGATCAGGCCCTACACCCAAACAAGGGCACTGCGTTCATCCACCTCTGGCCTGCTCGCCTCCCTACCTCTGAGGAAGCACAGTTCCCGCTCAGCCCAGTCAAAACTGTTTGCCGCTCTGGCACCCCAATGGTGGAACAATCTCCCTCACGATGCCAGGACAGCGGAGTCAATCACCACCTTCCGGAGACACCTGAAACCCCACCTCTTTAAGGAATACCTGGGATAGGATAAAGTAATCCTTCTAACCCCCCCCCCCCCCCTTTAAAGGATTTAGATGCACTATTGTAAAGTGTTTGTTCTACTGGATATTATAGGTGAATGCACCAATTTGTAAGTCGCTCTGGATAAGAGCGTCTGCTAAATGACTTAAATGTTAAATGTAAATAATCTAATGTTATGCTTTCGCCGTAAAGCCTTTTTGAAATCGGACAATGTGGTTGGATTAACGAGAAGTGTATCTTTAAAATGGGATATAATAGTGGGATATAATAGTTGTATGGGTCAACCAAATCGTTTCTAGTAGTATTTCCTCCTTCAGGCTTCTTCTTCTTCTTCTGTGGACTTTATATAGCGGTTGGCAACCAACTTTAAGGTGCATTACCACCACCAACTGGTCTGGAGTGTGGACCTCAGTTCATCTCTCAATCACCCATGTGGGTATATATGCTCCTAAAAACCAATGAGGAGATGGGAGAGCTGGGACTAGCAGCACGTGAAGCGTCACAAACAGAACCAAGTTGTATAACATGTACAGTTGAAGTTGGAAGTTTACTTACACCTTAGCCAAATACATTTAAACTCCGTTTTTCACAATTCCTGACATTTAATCCTAGTAAAAATTCCCTGTCTCAGGTCAGTTGGGATCACCACTTTATTTTAAGAATGGGAAATGTCAGAATAATAATAATAATGATTTATTTCAGCTTTTATTTCTTTCATCACATTCCCAGTGGGTCAGAAGTTTACATACACTCAATTAGTATTTGGTAGCATTGCCTTTAAATTGTTTAACTTGGGTCAAACATTTCGGGTAGCCTTCCACAAGCTTCCCACAATAAGTTGGGTGAATTTTGGCCCATTCCTCCTGACAGAGCTGGTGTAACTGAGTCAGGTTTGTAGGCCTCCTTGCTCGCACACGCTTTTTCAGTTCTGCCCACAAATTTTCTATAGGATTGAGGTCAGGGCTTTGTGATGGCCACTCCAATACCTTGACTTTGTTGTCCTTAAGCCACTTTGCCACAACTTTGGAAGTATGCTTGGGGTCATTGTCCATTTGGAAGACCCATTTACGACCAAGCTTTAACTTCCTGACTGATGTCTTGAGATGTTGCTTCAATATATACACATAATTTTCCATCCTCAAGATGCCATCTATTTTGTGAAGTGCACCAGTCCCTCCTGCAGCAAAGCACCCCCACAACATGATGCTGCTACCCACGTGCTTCACGGTTGGGATGGTGTTCTTCAGCTTGCAAGCCTCCCCCTGTTTCCTCCAAACATAATGATGGTCATTATGGCCAAACAGTTCTATTTTTGTTTCATCAGACCAGAGGACATTTCTCCAAAAAAGTACGATCTTTGTCCCCATGTGCAGTTGAAAACCGTAGTCTGGCTTTTTTATGGCGGTTTTGGAGTAGTGGCTTCTTCTTTGCTGAGCTGCCTTTCAGGTTATGTTGATATAACACTCTGAAATTTGTAAAACTGTTTGAATGATGTCTGTGAGTTTAACAGAACTCATATGGCAGGCAAAAACCTGAGAAAATTCCAAGCAGGAAGTGGCCTGTCTGAGAATTTGTAGTTCTTCTTTTGATTCTCTATCGAAAATACAGTATCTGTGGGGTTACGTAGCACATTCTAAGGCTTCCATTGGCTCTCTAAAGCCTTCAGAAAGCGGATTGAGGCGTCTCTGGGCAGAGTATACTAGCTCAGTTTCTCAGTGGTCTGCCTGGTGACAAAGAGATTGGATATGCGAGTTCACGAGACCACACTGTTTTTTCTTTTCCTCTTTGAATGAATACACTATTGTCCAGTTGGAATATTATCGCTATTTTACGAGAAAAATACCATAAAAATTTATTTTAAACAGCGTTTGACATGCTTCTAAGTACGGTAATGGAAAATGTTTAATTTTTTTGTCTCGAATTGCGCTCGCGCGTTACCCTTTGGATAGTGACCTGAACGCACGAACAAAACGAAGGTATTTGGACATAACTATGGATTATTTGGAACAAAAACAAAATTTATTGTGGAAATAGCAGTCCTGGGAGTGCATTCTGACGAAGATCAGCAAAGGTAATACCATTTTTCTAATACTAATTCTGAGTTTAGTGTGCCCCGAAGTTGGCGGGTGTCAAAATAGCTAGCCGTGATGGCTGAGCTATGTACTCAGAATATTGCAAAATATGCTTTCGCTGAAAAGCTATTTTAAAATCTGACATAGCGATTGCATAAAGGAGTTCTGTATCTATAATTCTTAAAATAATTGTTATGTATTTTGTCAACGTTTATGATGAGTAATTTAGTAAATTCACCGGAAGTTTTGGGTGGGAATGCATGTTCTGAACATCACATGTCAATGTAAAATGCTGTTTTTTGATATAAATATGAACTTTATTGAACAAAACATGCATGTATTGTATAACATAATGTCCTAGGAGTGTCATCTGATGAAGATCATCAAATGTTAGTGCTTCATTTAGCTGTGTTTTGGGTTTTTGTGACATATATGCTTGCTTGGAAAATGGCTGTGTGATTATGTTTGGCTATGTACTCTCCTAACATAATCTAATGTTTTGCTTCGCTGTAAAGCCTTTTAGAAATCGGACAATGTGGTTAGATTAACGAGAGTCTAATCTTTAAAATGGTGTAAAATAGTCGTACATTTGAAAAATTGAAATTATTGCATTTTTGAGGTTTTTATATTTCGCGCCACGCTCTTCCATTGGATTTGGCGAGGCGTTCCGCTAGCGGAACCCCTAGATGTAAGAAGTTTTTTTTAAGGGTTTGTAAGTAAGCATTTCACTGTATTCAGAGCATGTTGTTTAAAAAGCATGTGACAAATCAAATTTGACTTGATCATCACCATAATTGTTGTCATCATCATCATCATCATCATCACCACCAGAGTCCGACAAACAAGTCCAAGTGGTAGAAGAGAGAGATTAAATCCTCACTACTATTAATGAACAAGAACATTACGTTTGTTGGAGAGAATAAATCCTCACTACTATGAAGGAACGAGAACATTAGTTGGTGAGTTGTTTCCCCTGATAGTTTGCTGGCTGGGAAGTTGATTGGTGTAGTTTGTAACACTCAAGTAATTAATCTCTACCAAGGTTCACTGATGCCAGACTCCATCTCAGACCCCATCACCTTGTTGTACGCATCATGGATTTGCAGTAAGCAGACCTAACTGAGGTGGACTTGGGGCGGCTTGGCTTCCCCAGAGATTTTACCCACACATCACTACACTGTGGTGTATATTACAGCACATCACTACACTGTGGTGTATATTACAGCACATCATTACACTGCTTTTACTTATCCAGAACCTTCAGGTCTGAAAACATCAAAGCATTGGAGCCAATGGGAACGTGTTGGGAGAGAATTGGGTCTGGCTGCAGGTTACAAAACATCATCATTAATTATCACGTTAACTAATAATGACCTATCCTCTAGTTTGCGTCCTTTTGAATTCCAGATGATTTTCCAATGCTGGTGTTCAGACCCGGATTCAAATAGTATTTCAAATAATTTCAAATATTTTAGCTGGGCTTGATTAAGCTTGCCTGGCTCAATGGAATCAATGGTATAGCCTGAAGAGGACAAACTCTGGCCATCTGGAGCTCCACACAGGCTTAAGCAAACGCTCAAAGTATTTTAAATACTGTTTAAACCCAGGTCTGCCAGTGTGCCAGCACTTCTACAGCTCAGGAAAGCAGAGCTGTAGCAATGCTGTTAGCCTTCCACGACGCTAGCTCAGTCTCAGTACTTCTACATCTCAGGAAAGCAGTGCTGTGGCAATGCTGTTAGCCTTCCGCTACGCTAGCTCAGTCTCAGTACTTCTACATCTCAGGAAAGCAGTGCTGTAGCAATGCTGTTAGCCTTCCGCTACGCTAGCTCAGTCTCAGTACTTCTACATCTCAGGAAAGCAGTGCTGTGGCAATGCTGTTAGCCTTCCGCTACGCTAGCTCAGTCTCAGTACTTCTACATCTCAGGAAAGCAGTGCTGTAGCAATGCTGTTAGCCTTCCTCTACGCTAGCTCAGTCTCTGACAGATCCCATTCCTATTTTTACTCCACCTTTACATTGGAAAGCCTGGCTTATAGCCTCCTGCCTCTGTTCACTGTGACACGCTTTGTGTTGCCGCTCTATCGTCTACACGAGCTACTGGTGAAAATGGAGATCAGATTTCATCTTTACACCCCGCTTGAAGCACATACACGCCCACACACATGCACGCATACAAACACACACACGCATACACACGCACGCACGCACGCACGCACGCACGCACGCACGCACACACACACACACACACACACACACACACACACACACACACACACACAGCTGTTTAAAATGCACAGCTTTCCACCCACTTTGTGTATGAGAAAGACAGCTAAATCTAGGACATTGCTGAGGATGGATCATCATGTATGAGCCAAAATAGAGGTATAATATGATGCCTGAAGAAATGTGACCGGTAGGATAATAGAGGTATAATATGATGCCTGAAGAAACGTGACCGGTAGGATAATAGAGGTATAATATGATGCCTGAAGAAACGTGACCGGTAGGATAATAGAGGTATAATATGATGCCTGAAGAAACGTGACCGGTAGGATAATAGAGGTATAATATGATGCCTTTAGAAACGTGACCGGTAGGATAATAGAGGTATACCATGATGCCTTTAGAAATGTGACCGGTAGGATAATAGAGGTATACCATGATGCCTTTAGAAATGTGACCGGTAGGATAATAGAGGTATAATATGATGCCTGAAGAAACGTGACCGGTAGGATAAGGAACAATGTAATAGAATAATATAAACTAAAGCCCAACACATACAACGAAACATGACATCAAGACCAATACACATAAACATAAACAGATTATATACCGTATAAACCTATTTTAATCTGTTTAACTTTCTTTGCTTTCAGGCCCACTGGAAGGGGAGGGTTTTCTCCGGTCGCCGGGAGGTGGGTCGGGAGGGTGGGGGGTCTGGCGGGTGACTGACAAGCAACACTAGTTGCTATGGTGGGTGGGAAGGGGTGGAAAACATGGTTTCTGGAAGTGGTGGTGGGTGTGGGGGGAAGGGGGGTTAATATATTATTCTAAATGGATATTGTACCTGTACCCTGAGTTTATGTAGAAAAATATGTTCTGTGACAATTGAGGCAAGGAATCTCTTCAGGATTTTCTAATATCCATCTACGAGGATCTACAGGTATTAATCTGTCCACAGGAAACAAGTAAAGGTGCAGACGGAAAATCACAAACCAAAAACAGAGACAGAGAGAGGGAGACAGACAGACAGCGATAGAGACAGAGAGAGGGAGACAGACAGACAGACAGCGATAGAGACAGAGAGAGGGAGAAAGACAGAGAGAGAGAGGGAGACAGACAGGGAGACAGGGAGACAGGGAGACAGACAGACAGACAGACAGACAGACAGACAGACAGACAGACAGACAGACAGACAGACAGACAGACAGACAGACAGACAGACAGACAGACAGACAGACAGACAGACAGACAATTGGAGATCAGACCTCCTCCAATTAGCTTTGAGAAGACATCAGGAAACAAGGATGGAGGAAGCAAGGATTTGTCAGTTAGTAGCGTTTTCAGACACAGCCAAGGCGTGATAATTCCCAAGCTGCTTTGCAGTGTTACTGAGCTCCTCAACGGTAGAGAAAGCAGCTCCTGCATGGTTTGATACATAGCTTCTGTGACATATTGCACTAAAGACACCCTATTCTCATGTAATGTTCTGCACACAGAACACACCATCAAGTAATAGTAGTGGATTGTCCCTATGTCAATGGTTCCTCGTGTGAGGAGCATCCATTACACCCTTCATAGTACACAGTTTTTCGAAAATGGCGCCGGAAGAAATGGCAGCAGTTTTACGGGCGCCCAACCAATTGTGCTGTTATGTGGGTTTTTTTTGTGTTATTTGTAACTTATTTTGTACATAATGTTTCTGCCACCGTATCTTACGGCAAAAAAGAGCTTCTGGATATCAGGACAGCGATCACTCACCTCGGATTAGAAGAAGATTTTTTCTTCAATAAGCAGGACACACAGGACATACTCCTAATACCCGACAAGGTCAACATCCCAGTTATTTGCAAGAGGAAGAGACGCAGGTACAGAGGACCCAGAGTGGGATTCCTCGTGAGGACCCGCAGAAGACGAGTGGGAAAGCTGCCGTTACCGTCAATATTACTCGCCAACGTGCAATCATTGGACAATGAATTAGACGAGGTACGATCACAAATTTCCTACCAACAGGACATCAAAAACTGGAATATCATATGTTTCACGGAATCGTGGCTGAATGATATTCAGCTAGTGGGATATACGCTGCACCGGCAGGATAGAACAGCACACTCCGGGCGATCTATGCATATTTGTAAACAACAGCTGGTGCATGAAATCTAAGGAAGTCTCTAGATTTTGCTCGCCTGAAGTAGAGTATATTGTGATAAATTGCAGGCCACACCACTTGCCTAGAGAGTTTTCAGCTATACTTTTCGTGGATGTTTATTTACCACCACAGACAGATGCTGGTACTAAGACCGCACTCAGTCAGCTGTATAAGGAAATAAGCAAACAGGAAACCACTCACCCAGAGGCGGCACTCCTAGTGCCCGGAGACTTTAATGCAGGGAAACTTAAATCAGTTCTACCAAATTTCTATCAACGTATTAAATGTGCAACCAGAGGGAAAAAAAATCTAGATCACCTGTACTCAAAACACAGAGACACGTACAAAGCTCTCCCTCGCCCTTTATTTGGTAAATCCGACCACAACTCTATCCTCCTGATTCCTGCTTACAAGCAAAAATTAAAGCATGAAGCATCAGTCACTCGGTCTATAAAAAAGAGGTCAGATGAAGCAGATGCTAAACTACAGGACTGTTTTTCTATCATAGACTGGAACATCTTCCGGGAAGCACAGCCGCGAGCTTCCCAGTGACACAAGCCTACCAGATGAGCTAAATCACTTCTATGCTCGCTTCGAGGCAAGCAACACTGAGGCATGCATGAGAACATCAGCTGTTCCAGATGACTATGTGATCACGCTCTCCGTAGCCGATGTGAGTAAGACCTTTAAACAGGTCAACATTCACAAGGCCGCTGGGCCAGACGGATTACCAGGACGTGTGCTCCGGGCATGCGCTGACCAACTGGCAGGTGTCTTCACTGACATTTTCAACATGTCCCTGATTGAGTCTGTAATACCAACATGTTTCAAGCAGACCACCATAGTCCCTGTGCCCAAGAACACAAAGGCAACCTGCCTAAATGACTACCGACCCGTAGCACTCACGTCTGTAGCCATGAAGTGCTTTGAAAGGCTGGTAATGGCTCACATCAACACCATTATCCCAGAAACCCTAGACCCACTTCAATTTGCATACCGCCCAAACAGATCCACAGATGATGCAATCTCTATTGCACTCCACACTGCCCTTTCCCACCTGGACAATAGGAACACCTATGTGAGAATGCTATTCATTGACTACAGCTCAGCGTTCACCATCATAGTACCCTCAAAGCTCATCACTAAGCTAAGGATCCTGAGACTAAACACCTCCCTCTGCAACTGGATCCTGGACTTCCTGATGGGCCGCCCCCAGGTGGTGAGGGTAGGTAGCAACACATCTGCCACGCTGAGCCTCAACACTGGAGCTCCCCAGGGCTGCGTGCTCAGTCCCCTCCTGTACTCCCTGTTCACACATTGGCTAACCGGGCTATCTGCATTGTGTCCCGCCACCCACCACCCGCCAACCCCTCTTTTACGCTACTGCTACTCTCTGTTCATGCATAGTCACTTTAATCATATCTACATGTACATACTTCCTCAATCAGCCCGACTAACCGGTGTCTGTATGTAGCCTCGCTACTGTATATAGCCTCGCTGCTGTTATTTTTCACTGTCTTTTTACTGTTGTTTTTATTTCTTTACTTACCTATTGTTCACCTAATACCTTTTTTGCACTATTGGTTAGAGCCTGTAAGTAAGCATTTCACTGTAATGTCTACACCTGTTGTATTTGGCGCACGTGACAAATAAACTTTGATTTGATTTGATTTGACTTTGAGGCAAAGCCAATGGAACACAGTCCATTTAGTTGCATGGCTTCTGATTTTAGTGCACTACAAATCCACTGTGGCACCCTCCATCTGCATGGCTTCTGTTTGTCCCCTCCTTCCCTCCCTTCATTCCAGTAATCAGATCTAAGTGATGCAACAGCAATTATACACCAGGCCTCTGCTCCAAGTCCCACAGGCAACATTTCCAAGAAAAGATAGGGGACTGAAAAATTGATTTCTCATTGCAGTCTCCAACACACTTGGGAATGTTCAGAGAGAGAGAGCCAACTCACAGAGAGGGAGCCTAAATCACAGAGCGAGAACCTAAATCACAGAGAGAGAGCCTAAATCACAGAGAGAGAGCCTAAATCACAGAGAGAGAGACTAAATCAAAGAGAGAGCCTAAATCACAGAGAGAGAGCCTAAATCACAGAGAGAGAACCTAAATCACAGAGAGAAAGCCTAAATCACAGAGAGAGAGACTAAATCACAGAGAGAGAGCCTAAATCACAGACAGAGGGCCTAAATCACCGAGAGAGAGACTAAATCACAGAGAGAGAACCAAAATCACAGAGATAGAGCCTAAATCACAGAGAGAAAACCTAAATCACAGAGAGAGAGCCTAAATCACAGAGAGAGCCAACTCACAGAGAGAGAGCCTAAATCAAAGAGAGAGAGAGCCTAAATCACAGAGCGAGAGCCTAAATCAAAGAGAGAGAGACTAAATCACAGAGAGAGAGACTAAATCACAGAGCGAGAGCCTAAATCAAAGAGAGAGAGACTAAATCACAGAGAGAGAGACTAAATCACAGAGAGAGAGCCTAAATCAAAGAGAGAGAGACTAAATCACAGAGAGAGAACCTAAATCAAAGAGAGAGAGAGCCTAAATCACAGAGCGAGAGCCTAAATCAAAGAGAGAGAGACTAAATCACAGAGAGAGAGCCTAAATCAAAGAGAGAGAGACTAAATCACAGAGAGAGAGCCTAAATCAAAGAGAGAGAGACTAAATCAAAGAGAGAGAGACTAAATCACAGAGAGAGAGCCTAAATCAAAGAGAGAGAGCCTAAATCAAAGAGAGAGAGACTAAATCAAAGAGAGAGAGACTAAATCACAGAGAGAGAGACTAAATCACAGAGAGAGACTAAATCACAGAGAGAGAACCTAAATCACAGAGAGAGAGACTAAATCACAGAGAGAGAGCCTAAATCACAGAGAGAGAGCCTAAATCAAAGAGAGAGAGACTAAATCACAGAGAGAGAGACTAAATCACAGAGAGAGAGCCTAAATCACAGAGAGAGAGACTAAATCACAGAGAGAGAGCCTAAATCAAAGAGAGAGAGACTAAATCACAGAGAGAGAGCCTAAATCACAGAGAGAGAGACTAAATCACAGAGAGAGAGACTAAATCAAAGAGAGAGAGACTAAATCACAGAGAGAGAGAACCTAAATCACAGAGAGAGAGACTAAATCACAGAGAGAGAGACTAAATCAAAGAGAGAGAGACTAAATCACAGAGAGAGAGACTAAATCACAGAGAGAAAACCTAAATCACACAAAAAACAACACTAGAAACTATGGAACACAAAGTTTTACTATCTCATCCTGGAATATATAAGGTCTGAGGTCATCTGCCTTTGGCCTAAAGCGCAGGAACCCAGACTTCATCAAAGAAATTGGAAATACAGACATTGTCATCCTACAAGATATATGGTATAAAGGAGACAGACCCACTGGTTGCCCTCTAGGTTACAGAGAGCTGGAAGTCCCATCTACCAAACTAAAAGATGTGAAACAGGGAAGAGACTCAGGGGTATGCTAATTTGGTATAGAGCAGACCAAACCCACTCTATTAAATTAGTCAAAACAGGAACATTTTACATCTGGCTAGAAATTAATGAGGAAATGATCTCTAAAGAGAAAAATGCCCTCATGTCTGCTACCTATATTCCCCCAATAGAATCCCCATACTTTAACGATGTCAGCTTCTCCATCCTAGAGGGAGAGATTTCCAGGCCCAGGGACATGTACTAGTCTGTGGTGACCTAAATGACAGAACCGGACAAGAACCTGACACCCTCAGCACACAGGGGGACAAACACCTACCTGGAGGTGACTGCATTCCCTCCCCCATATGCCCCCCTAGACACAACTATGACAACATTACCAACAAAAACAGGTCACACCTCTTGCAGCTCTGTCAGACGCTGGGTATGTACATTGTCAATGGTAGGCTTCGAGGGGACTCCTATGGTAGGTACACATATATCTCATCTCTTGGCAGTAGTAGTGAAGACTACTTTATCACCGACCTCAATCCGGAGATTCTCAGAGCGTTCACAGTCAGTCCACTGACTCCCCTATCAGATCACAGAAAAATCACAGTCTACTTGAACAGAGCTATGCTCAGTCAAAGGAACTGAGTAATATTAGGAAATACTATCGATGGAAGGAAGGAAAGTAGTGTGGAAATCTACCAAAAAACAATTAGACAACAACATATGAAATCCCTTCTAGACAATTTCCTGGACAAAATGTTTCACTGTAATAGTGAAGGTGTAAATTTGGCAGTAGAAAACCTAAACAGTATATTTGACCTCTTAGCTTCCCTATCAAATCTAAAAATGTTAAGCAGACAACCTAAGAAAATTAACAACAATGACAAATGGTTTGATTTATTTTTCTCATTTTCTTATTTTTTCTTCTTCTCTCTTTTTAGGTATTTTTCTTAAAACTGCATTGTTGGTTAAGGGCTTGTAAGTCAGTATTTCACTGTAAGATACAATAGAATCCCTGTAAGACATGTCACTGTAAGATACAATAGAATCCCTGTAAGACATGTCACTGTAAGATACAATAGAATACACCTGTCGTATTCAGCGCATGTGGCAAATACAATTTGATTTGATTTGATTTGGTGAATAATGCAAACAAATTAAGAAAGAAATTGAGAAACGTATCCAACCAAAAACATAGAGACCCAGAAAACCTGAGTCTACGCCTTCACTATGGTGAATCACTAATCACACTGGGATTCTCTGCCTCTAACCCTATTACAAAGCATGAGTCACTGGCTTTCTGGTGCTCTTCCATGCCGTCACTAGGAGGGGTGCGTCACTTGAGTGGGTTGAGTCACTGACGTGGTCTTCATGTCTGGGTTGGCGCCTCCCCTTGGGTTGTGCCGTGGCGGAGATCTTTGTGGGCTATACTCAGCCTTGTCTCAGGATGGTAAGTTGGTGGCTGAAGATATCCCTCTAGTGGTGTGGGGGCTGTACTTTGGCAAAGTGGGTGGGGTTATATCCTACCTGTTTGGCCCTGTCCGGGGGTATCATCGGATGGGGCCAGAGTGTCTCCTGACTCCTCCTGTCTCAGCCTCCAGTATTTATGCTGCAGTAGTTTATGTGTCGGGGGGCTAGGGTCAGTCTGTTACATCTTGAGTATTTCTCCTGTCTTATCCGGTGTCCTGTGTGAATTTAAGTACGCTCTCTCTAATTCTCTTTTTCTCTCTTTCTTTATTTCTCTCTCTCGGAGGACCTGAGCCCTAGGACCATGACTCAGGACTACCTGGCATGATGACTCCTTGTTGTCCCCAGTCCACCTGGCCGTCCTGCTGCTCCAGTTTCAACTGTTCTGCCTGCGGCTATGGAACCCTGACCTGTTCACTGTGATACTATTATTTGACCATGCTGGTCATTTATGAACATTTTAACATCTTGGCCATGTTCTGTTATAATCTCCACCCGGCACAGCCAGAAGAGGACTGGCCACCCCTCATAGCCTGGTTCCTCTCTAGGTTTTTTCCTAGGTTTTGGTCTTTCTAGGGAGTTTTTCCTAGTCAACGTGCTTCTACACCTGCATTGCTTGCGGTTTGGGGTTTTAGGCTGGGTTTCTGTACAGCACTTTGATATATCAGCTGATGTAAGAAGGTCTATATAAATACATTTGATTTGATTTGTCTAAAACAATGCAGAAATACACCACGAAACAGGAAGAAACAGTATGACTGAATCTGCTCAATGTAATTGAACCCGGCAAACTCTTTAAAATCATCCTCAGCTCTGGCATATTCCCCAATATTTGGAACCAAGGACTGATCACCCCAATTCACAAAAGTGGAGACAAATTTGACCCCAATAACTACCATGGGATATGTGTCAACAGCAACCTTGGGAAAATCCTCTGCATTATCATTAACAGCAGACTCATACATTTCCTCAGCGAAAGCAATGTACTGAGCAAATGTCAAATTGGCTTTTTACCAAATTGCTATATGACCGACCACGTATTCACCCTGCACACCCTAATTGGTCCCGTGTGGCTCAGTTGGTAGAGCATGGTGTTTGCAACGCCAGGGTTGTGGGTTCGATTCCCACGGGGGACCAGTATGGAAGAAAAAAAAATATGAAATGTATGCATTCACTACTGTAAGTCACTCTGGATAAGAGTGTCTGCTAAATGACTAAAATGTAAAATTGACAAACAAACAAAGGCAAAGTCTTCTCATGCCTTGTTGATTTCTGTCACAGTCGTTGTAGTGAACAGACCAAGGCGCAGCGTGTATAGTTGAGCACTCAACTTCATTTATTTAGAGAGAACACTTAAACAAAATAACCAAACAACAAACAGTTCCGTAAGGCACACGGCTATACAGAAAACAACCACCCACAAAACCCAAAGGAAAACAGGCTGCCTAAGTATGGCTTCCAATCAGAGACAAGGAAAGACACCTGCCTCTGATTGCCAAACCTGGAAAACGAAACATAGAAAATGAAAACTAGAACATATTCCCCTAGAAACAAACAAACCCCAAAACACACAAAACAACCCCCCCGCCACGCCCTGACCATTCTACTATGGAAAATGACCCTTTTCACTGGTCAGGACGTGACAGTAGAAGAAGGAACATTTACGTGACAATTTCAAAAAGCTTTTGACTCAATTTGGCACAAGGGCCTGCTATACAAATTGATGGAAAGTGGTGTTGGGTGAAAAACATACGACATTATAAAATCCATGTACATAAACAGCAAGTGTGCGTTTAAAATTGGCAAAAAACACACACATTTCTTTCCACAGGGCCGAGGGGTGAGACAGGGATGCAGCTTAAGCCCCACCCTTTTCAACATATATATCAACAAATTGGCGAGGGCACTAGAACAGTCTGCAGCACCCAGCCTCACCCTACTAGAATCTGAAGTCAAATATCTACTGTTTGCTGATGACCTGGTGCTTCTGTCCCCAACCAAGGAGGGCCTACAGCAGCACCTAGATTTTCTGCACAGATTGTGTCAGACCTGGGCCCTGACAGTTAATCTCAGTAAGACAAAAATAATGCTGTTCCAAAAAAGGTCCAGTCGTCAGGACCACAAATACAAATTCCATCTAGACACCGTTGCCCTAGAGCACACAAAAAAAACGACACATACCTCGGCCTAAACATCAGCGCCACAGATAACTTCCACAAAGCTGTAAACAATCTGAGAGACAAGGCAAGAAGGGCCTTCTATGCCATCAAAAGGAACATACAATTTGACATACCAATTAGGATCTGGCTAAAAATCCTTGAATCAGTTATAGAACCCATTGCCCTTTATGGTTGTGAGGTCTGGGGTCCGCTCACCAACCAATAACTCACAAAATGGGACAAACACCAAACTGAGACTCTGCATGCAAAATTCTGCAAAAACATCCTCAGTGTACAATGTAAAACACCAAATAATGCTTGCAGAGCAGAATTAGGCCGATACCCGCTAATTATCAAAAACCAGAAAGAGACCTTAAATTCTACAACCACCTAAAAGGAAGCAATTCCCAAACCATCCATAACAAAGCCATCCCCTAGTGATAAATAAACCTAGAGAAGAGTCCCCTAAGCAAGCTGGTCCTGGGGACTGTTTGTGTTTGTGAACAGAGCCCCAGGACAGCAACACAATCAGACCCAACCAAATCATGAGAAAACAAAAAGATAATTACTTGACAAAAACAGAGCAAACTCGAATGCTATTTGGCTGTTGAGCAGAGAGTACACAGTGGCAGGATGCCTGAGGAAATCTTTGACTATATACAGACTAGGTGAGCATAGCCTTGCTACTGAGAAAGGCCTCCGAAGGCAGACCTGGCTCTTAAGAGAAGACAGGCTATGTGCACACTGCCCACAAAATGGGGTGGAAACTGCACTTCCTAACCTCCTGCCAAATGTATGACCATATTAGAGACACATATTTCCCTCAGATTACACAGATCCACAAAGAATTTGAAAACAAATCCAAGTTTGATAAACTCACATATCTATTGGGTGAAATACCACAGTGTGCCATCACAGCAGCAATATTTGCGACCTGTTGCCAAAAGAAAAGGTCAACCAGTGAAGAAAAAACACCATTGTAAATACAACCTATATTTATGTTTATTTATTTTCCCTTTTGTACTTTAACTATTTGCATATCATTACAACACTGTATATAGACATAATATGACATTTGAAATGTCTTTATTATTTTGGAACTTTTGTGAGTGTAATGTTTACTGTTCACTTTTTATTGTTTATTTCACAAAGTGTTTGATATCTATTTCACTTGGTTAGGCAATGTAAACACGTTTCCCATGCCAATAAAGCCCCTTAAATTGAAATTGAATTGAGAAAGTGGGAAAGAGATATTAGTTGAGAAAGATCCGGAGCTTGGGTAGAAATTGGAACCTTTATTTGTGAGCAAAGCTATCACTAAATGTTTTACAGAGTTCTTTCATGGACAAATGAATGAAGAACACTCAAATTGCATTCAATACAGAACAGACCAGAGAAAAGAACTGCCATGGAAAGTCGAATGATTCTCCACTTTGATTCAAATCACTGAATCAGAACTCTTTAATGTGTTCTCTTGGCTATTTGCCCCTGGCATGCTATCTATCTCTTGGCATATCATTTCACACAGTAACTGAAGAAGTGACCTCTTTAACTGGTACAGATGTAGGATCTTAATTTGATCACCCTGTTGCAGGCCAACTTCCCTGCAATGCAGGATTTTTTATTTTGTTTTACTTGTAGTTTATTTGAAGTTTAAAAAGGCTTCTGAAGTATGTCATTTCCACTTTGAAATTTCAGACTTGATTTTACCCTCCAACAATGTCCATTAATTACAATCCACATAACATTTCACATTTCCATTGCTGTAGGATTATTTTCATGCTGTGGAAAACTGGCTCAAATTAAGATCATACAGCTAGCTGTATGAGAGGGGGTAAAATAATGTGAATAGGTCTGTGAAATTAAATTATATATTATGTAAAAAGGGATTGAGGGACCAGTGGAATAGTAATACTAGAAACATTAAGGGAAGGAGGGACCAGTGGAATAGTAATACTAGAAACATTAAGGGAAGGGAAGGAGGGACCAGTGGAATAGTAATACTAGAAACATTAAGGGAAGGAGGGACCAGTGGAATAGTAATACTAGAAACATTAAGGGAAGGAGGGACCAGTGGAATAGTAACACTAGAAACATTAAGGGAAGGAGGGACCAGTGGAATAGTAATACTAGAAACATTAAGGGAAGCCAGCGCTGACACAATGGTCAGAGGATGGACAAATATAAAGTTGGATGAAAATGTCAGAAACCTTAAACACTGTAAGAATAAATAGCCTACAGTATGGCTTTGTTGTAAGATGAATTCTGTTCAATAAGTATGTGAGAAATGTGAGAAACATGTACAGTAGTTTCAAGTATTCCAACCCTAAAGATAATGAATCTCTATGATCCAATCAGTTTGATCCAGGGCAGCAGACATCTGAAAGCCTGCTGCCTTCCTGTCCTACCGTAGGTGCACCACATCATATGGTGTCTCACTGGGACAGCCGGTACCAACACCGCAGGGGGATCCAGGGAGCCCCTGCTCTCCTGTGAGGGACTGCTATTATTGTCACATCACACAGTGATAGTGACACCCTCAGGCTGTGGAGGAGCTTGTACTGTATAAGCTAGACTAGAGCTTTAGCATGAGCATATTATCTGTATGTCAATCAATCATAGTTTGATTATACTGTATACGATCACAGCATATGCTTGTGTGCTCTGATGTTTGAGACTCAAGATATTGTAGTTTTGGATGTTGTCTTTTTAAACGGATAAAACAGTTCTGTTAATATCTACTGATACTTGAAGAAAAAATATGTTCATTTTTGTAGAGAAGCAAATGAATGTTTGATATCTGAAAATGTTACCATGGTGCTGTTTCCTGTATATGTAACCAATGACTGAAGGCTAACAAACACACAGTGGAGGGAGCTAGAGAGGAAGGATGGGACCTGGCCTCATTTTCTTATTTCACATCAGAGAGATTGTGTCTGTGGCCGGGTTTACTCTATCCCTGTTCAGTCTAGTGTGTATCTAGTTAACGCGCTGAAACCAGTGGAGGCTGCAGAGTGGAGGACGGCTCAAAATAATGGCTGGAACAAAGTGAATGGAATGGCATCAAACACATGGAAACCATGGAAACCATATGTTTGATGTATTTGATACCATTAAACTAATTCCGCACCAGCCATTACCATGAGCACACCGTCCCCAATTAAGGTTCCACCATCTTCCTGCTACTGAAACATTTTGGAACGCTTATGTTATTTTGATGGCCACGTTCTGCTCAAGTAAAGGTGTCAACAACTAGTACCTAACCAACTAGTGAACAACTAGTACCTAACCAACTAGTGAACAAACATGTAGTACCTAACCAACTAGTGAACAAACATGTGGTACCTAACCAACTAGAGATCAACTAGTACCTAACCAACTAGAGATCAACTAGTACCTAACCAACTAGTGAACAACTAGTACCCAACCAACTAGAGATCAACTAGTACCTAACCAACTAGAGATCAACTAGTACCTAACCAACTAGTGAACAACTAGTACCTAACCAACTAGTGAACAAACATGTAGTACCTAACCAACTAGAGATCAACTAGTACCTAACCAACTAGAGATCAACTAGTACCTAACCAACTAGTGAACAACTAGTACCTAACCAACTAGTGAACAAACATGTAGTACCTAACCAACTAGAGATCAACTAGTACCTAACCAACTAGAGATCAACTAGTACCTAACCAACTAGAGATCAACTAGTACCTAACCAACTAGAGATCAACTAGTACCTAACCAACTACTGAACAACTAGTACCTAACCAACTAGTGAACAACTAGTACCTAACCAACTAGTAAACAACTAGTACCTAACCAACTAGTACCTAACCAACTAGAGATCAACTAGTACCTAACCAACTAGAGATCAACTAGTACCTAACCAACTAGAGATCAACTAGTACCTAACCAACTAGAGATCAACTAGTACCTAACCAACTAGTAAACAACTAGTACCTAACCAACTACTGAACAACTAGTACCTAACCAACTAGTGAACAACTAGTACCTAACCAACTAGTGAACAAACATGTAGTACCTAACCAACTAGAGATCAACTAGTACCTAACCAACTAGAGATCAACTAGTACCTAACCAACTAGTGAACAACTAGTACCTAACCAACTAGTGAACAACTAGTACCCAACCAACTAGAGATCAACTAGTACCTAACCAACTAGTGAACAACTAGTACCCAACCAACTAGAGATCAACTAGTACCTAACCAACTAGAGATCAACTAGTACCTAACCAACTAGTGAACAACTAGTACCTAACCAACTAGTGAACAAACATGTAGTACCTAACCAACTAGAGATCAACTAGTACCTAACCAACTAGAGATCAACTAGTACCTAACCAACTAGTGAACAACTAGTACCTAACCAACTAGTGAACAAACATGTAGTACCTAACCAACTAGAGATCAACTAGTACCTAACCAACTAGAGATCAACTAGTACCTAACCAACTAGAGATCAACTAGTACCTAACCAACTAGAGATCAACTAGTACCTAACCAACTACTGAACAACTAGTACCTAACCAACTAGTGAACAACTAGTACCTAACCAACTAGTAAACAACTAGTACCTAACCAACTAGAGATCAACTAGTACCTAACCAACTAGAGATCAACTAGTACCTAACCAACTAGAGATCAACTAGTACCTAACCAACTAGAGATCAACTAGTACCTAACCAACTAGTAAACAACTAGTACCTAACCAACTACTGAACAACTAGTACCTAACCAACTAGTGAACAACTAGTACCTAACCAACTAGTGAACAAACATGTAGTACCTAACCAACTAGAGATCAACTAGTACCTAACCAACTAGAGATCAACTAGTACCTAACCAACTAGAGATCAACTAGTACCTAACCAACTAGAGATCAACTAGTACCTAACCAACTAGAGATCAACTAGTACCTAACCAACTAGAGATCAACTAGTACCTAACCAACTAGTGAACAACTAGTACCTAACCAACTAGAGATCAACTAGTACCTAACCAACTAGAGATCAACTAGTACCCAACCAACTAGAGATCAACTAGTACCTAACCAACTAGAGATCAACTAGTACCCAACCAACTAGAGATCAACTAGTACCCAACCAACTAGAGATCAACTAGTACCTAACCAACTAGTGAACAACTAGTACCTAACCAACTAGTAAACAACTACAAACTAGTAAACAACTAGTGCCTAACCAACTAAAAAACTAGAAACAAGTCAACAACTAGTGCCTAACCAACTAAAAAACTAGAAACTAGTCAACAACTACTACCTAACCACTATGGTGTACACAGTATGTAACAGTGGGTCAGTAAACCACAATTGTGTGATGAGTAACTTTGTCTAAGACCTGCGGACTTGTGTTTGCTCCCAGGATTAACCTCTAGGATTTAGCTCAGCAGGCTGACAAGCATGTGAGACGCAGAACACGTTTCCATTGGTCTTCTTTTCTACCAATCAGGAAAAAGCTGAAGCTTGCTGAATAGCGCTTCACAAAATACTTCAGAAAACTCTGAATAAACTCTGTCAGTTCAAGGATCTAGGTGAATTTTAAAATACTTTCCTTGGAGAACAATTTCCTGCTGAAACTGATGTTTCAAAATCCTGCTGAAACTCTCTCCTCAGTGCAAACAACGCTTTAAATATGTTCAGTTATTTTCCAGTGAGCTGCCTCTCTCAGCATGAAACATAATGATTTGAGCAGGAGAATGAGGACTGTCAAAGACACCAGACAGGAATATTGTGATACTGCAGATGTAGGCATTTCTCTCTCTCACTTTCTTTCTTTCTCTCTTTCTCTCTTTCTATCGATGCTGTGTTTGTGTGCTTTCATAAAATATTAAGCAAGGCACTGTTCACTCCTCATTATTGCTCTGTGTGAGAGAAGAGAGAGCGAAACAGAAAGAGCGAGCGAGAGAGAGAGAGAGAGAGAGAGAGAGAGAGAGAGAGAGAGAGAGAGAGAGA
>NC_042972.1:8555511-8576170 GCF_901001165.1 Salmo trutta | reverse complement strand
AGGAACAGTTGGGAGATGTCGCAAAACAAAACAAAATCTGTTTGTTCCATCCGGTTTACTGACCAATATACAGGGAGAAGCCCAACTGGAGAAAGAAGGCTCTGCTATCTTACTCTCCAGCATGTACCTGACCTCAGCATCCAGACAACGCAGTTTCTCTGCAGAAACTCTATAGAACCGCTGACGAATAGGGTCAGCATCTCCAATGTCAATATCATGCTCTATCAAGTTGGTACGCGTTGGTATATCAGAAACAACTCTGGAAATTTCCGAATCAGATCAACCATCTCTTTTCGCTCATCAACAGGTAGATGGTTAAGAAGGTTGTCCAAAATATCCAGTGTCTCTGAATTTTTCAATCTACCTTGCAATACGCAATCGTCTGGACCAGGAACATCTTCCTCATCATGCACAGACCTAGCATGAGAAGAACCAAAGGATGTAACGGTATCAGCCAAAAGAACAGGTTTACCGTCCTCTTTAGACTCCCACTGTTCAGTCTCCGTTGAACGTGCATAATAGGGTTTAACAAATTTATATGGCACAGTTGGTGTGCTTTTCTCCGTTCTGGAGTGGCAACTAGATAATTCTGCTCAGTGTACTGGCGCACCACTGTATATGGACCTTGAAACTTGGCTTGAAAAGGAGAACCAATAATTGGCAGCAGAGCAAGAACCCGGTCACCTGGACTAAAGTGACGAGGCTCAGTTCGACGATCAAATATGCCCTTCATCCTTTCCTGTGAAGATGATAGCTTTTCTTTCGCCATTTCACCAGCGGCATACAAGCGTCGCCGGAAATCACACACATACGATAACAAGGACTGAGGAGGCTCGGGAGACTTCCAATCATCCTGGAGAACAGATAAAAGTCCACGCACCCTATGTCCAAACACAAGGTCATTTGGACTGAAACCTGTGCTCTCCTGTGAAACCTCCCTAGCGGCTAACAGTAACCAAGGCACACCCCTCCTCCCAATCCTTATCCATCTCAGTACAATAAGCTCTCAACAAAGACTTAAGTGTTTGATGGAAACGTTCCAGTGCTCCCTGACTTTGCGCATGATAGGCGCTAGACAAATTGTGTTTAATATGGAGCTGTTGTAAAACCTGACCAAAGAGAGTAGAGGTGAAATTTGATCCTTGATCACTCTGAATGACCTTAGGAATTCCAAACAGTGAGAAAAACTGAGTCAAAGCTTTTAACACAGACTTAGTCGTGATAGACCGGAGAGGATAGGCAGCCGGAAACCTAGTGGTCTGACACATCACAGTCAACAAATAATTACTACCTTTTTTAGAACGAGGCAGAGGACCAACACAATCAATAATCAGGTACTCAAAAGGTTGGCTGAGTACCGGAATAGGAAACAGTGGTACCGGCTTAATAGCTTGATTAGGTTTACCAGTTAATTGACAGGTGTGACAAGTTTTGATAAACTCAGAAACATCTCTCTTCAATCCAGGCCAAAAGAAATGTCTTAATATACGATTGTAGGTTTTCCTCACACCCATATGTCCAGCAACATCATTGTGAGAAGTGGTCAAAACCAACTCACGAAGCTTAACTGGTACAACAACCTGACTAATCGCCTCCCCCAGAAAACAACTACCATGAGACATCCATTTTCTCATCAGGACATCCTCTTGGAGAAAATATCCATGTGCAACATCTCCCAACTGTTCCACAGGCACAATTTGGTCACGCAACTTCTCTAATGTGGGGTCAGTCCGTTGCGCATCGATTAGATCGGAGCGGGGTACAGGTAACGGAATAACGGGGAAAACAGTGATAGACGTCTTTGTGGTATTCTCATTTACCGACGCAGTAACTAGATCACCATGGATCATAGAACGCGTCACTGCACACGCAGAGAACACCTCTGGGAAACTCTGCTCACTCTCATCAGGAATCCCTACAATTACCGGTGTAGTGGAAACCACTAGAGCTGGAGACACAACAGGCCACACACGCTCACCAGCCAAGTTATTCCCAAGGATAACGTCAATACCCTCAATAGGCAATGAAGGACGCACCCCCACAACAACCTCACCTTTCACCAGTCCACAATCCAACATTAATCTATGCAATGGAACTGACAGAGTGTTCAAACCTATTCCCCTAATTAGCACGCTATTCCCTGAATCAGTCTCAGCAGAGAAGGGTAACAGAGATTCCAACACAAATGATTCAGAGGCACCTGTGTCTCTTAGGATCTTCACTGGCACTAGGTTCTTACTTCCTAACAGAGACACAAAACCCTCCGTAATGAAAGGTAAATAGTCTGGATCAATATGGACTTTCACCTGCCCCTGGGCATGAGACAATGTGTCGGCAGTGAACTGATGTGGAACAGGCGCAGCTAACGCCGTAGGCTTAGATTTAACAAAAGTACCTGTACTGAACTTATCCTTGGACCTAAGAACCGGACATTCGTTTTTCCAATGTCCTGAGCCTAGACAGTAGTGACACTCTTGACCAAAGTCAGTTTTACCATGGGAGTCAGGCTCAACCCTAGTTGAATAAAACTCTGCCCGTGAACCAGAGTATCTCGGTAACCGAGGTCCAAATCTCTCCGAACGTCTCCACTCACTCCGTATACGGGGCTCTACAAAAACAGTTTTGTGAGTCAAAACATATTCATCTGCCAAAACCGCAGCTTCAGCGACAGTTTTAACTTTCCGTTCGTTAATATACGTGGCTATACGATCAGGGACTGTGTCCTTAAATTGCTCTAACATAATCAGCTCACACAGCCCTTGGAAAGTCATAACTGCAGAGGCGGAACACCAGCGATTAAACTGTGAAGATAATTGTCGCACAAACTCAACATGAGTTTGTTTATCATCCCTTTTTAAAGTTCTAAATCGTTGGCGGTAAGCCTCAGGAACCAATTCGTAAATCTGTAACACCGCCGTTTTAACCTTATCATAAATGACACTGTCGGCTACACTAAGAGCTGAATATGCTTCCTGCGCTTTACCAGTCAGCACACATTGCAACATCAAAGCGCGATCAGAATCAGGCCAACTCCTAGCGTTAGCAACACGCTCAAACAACAAAAAGAATGTCTCAGGATCCCTTTCATTAAACTGAGGCAACAACCGTAAATTCCCAACAATGTCAAATGTGTCCGGGGCACGACCAAAAGAGGAACGATTCCTAAGTAATTCTGGGTCACCTTCCCAGAGCAAACTCTCTCCTGAGAGCTTTCCTTCCCTAACCAACTCTAGTCGCTCTTGTTGCAGCTTGATTTTAGCACGCTCGATATCCTGTTTAAATTCCAATTCCTTTTCATATTTTAACCGATCTGCACGCTCCATATCCTGTTTAAATTCCAATTCCTTTTCATATTTTAACTGATCAGCAGCCAATTCCTTTTCATATTTTAACTGATCAGCAGCCAATTCCTTTTCATATTTCAACCGATCAGCAGCCAATTCTTTTTCATATTTTAACTGATCAGCACGCTCCTTATCCTGTTTAAATTCCAATTCCTTTTCATATTTTATACGATCGTACTCTAGCTTCTCACGATCGTGCTCTTGCTGTAACAGAAGTAGCTCTTTCTGCTGTTCAAAAAGAAGATTACTAGGACTAACCGATGGAGCGGTAATTGTGACATATCGGGGAGACGGCGAGTCCTCAGCAGAGGCTGCCCCAGTGGTAACGTCAAGAATACCACTCTCCATCAGATTGGCCTTCAATATTAACCTAATGGAATTTTTTAGACGTTTATCACTAATTTCAATTTTGTAGTGTTCAGCAACCTTCAACAGCTGTTCTTTAGTACATAAGTCTAACAGTTCCTCTGATGGAAAGCGAATGAACTCGTCTACATTAGACGCCATAGTCAGAGAGAGAGAGGAAAGGGAGAGAAAAAAATCTCACTCAACCCCTCTGAGCACATCAGACCACAACAAGAGAAAAAACAATCACACTGGTACCACAGAAAAAAAAAAAAAATGAGATATGGAGCTTCCCCAAAACCTACAATAACTCAACCCTAGTCTTCATGCAGATTTGCGGTGGGTAATTATGCACTGTAGCCCGCTGGCGAGGAAGTAACCCCCCAGCACGCTGGTAGATTCCACCAAGCCACGGATGTGCTCCCGAGACAACTGCTCAGTCCACAGACACCACACAAAAATAACAAACATTAACAATGCCCAACATATTCCAAAATGAAACACGTCGCTAAGCCTATCAGGGGAAAAAGGCTATAGCTCCGGTAGTAAGTTTCACTACCCTAACCAAATCTCCCACCGAGGTACACAGCTGATTGTACTCACCTCAGACCAATGTTCCCACAGCGAGTAGAACAAGTGTTTCCAGGCTGGGCAGAGGCCTGGAAACTAACCAATGTATTCTCTCCAACACAGCACACAAACCAAACCAACAAAGGCAACCAGTACTGAGCACCAAACTCAAACTAACAAACCAAGCACCTCAATTTAACATACCTCCACGTTTTCTCCCAAACACAAGTTCAAGATCCCGGAAGAGCCCCCACTTGTTACGAACCGGCTCAGGATTCGTAACAAAAGGGAGACAACGTGGAGACAAGGTGTAACAAAAATATATATTTATTAAATAAAGCAACTAAGAAGATAACAATGGCATGTGTAATCAGTAATCAGTAGTGTAAGTGAGTGTGTTGCATACTTGAATGTAATAATGCAGAGTGTTGAAAGGTGCCAAAGCAAATAACCAAGAAAACCATAAAACTACACAACCAAAAACAATAAGGTGTCTGTGTGGAGAGAGTCTCTTCAATGAATGGGGAAGAGGTCCATTTATCCTGGGAAACACCTGAGCCCAGGTGTTTCCCATTTCTCTGATGACCCTTCCAACTCCGCCCACCGGCCTCCTAATAAAGAAACAAGAACAAGAGAGAATACGGCAGACAGAGTGGGAGGGTCGCCCTGCAACAACCCTGTTCAAGTGGGGGCTCATCAAGCTATTAAGCCGGTACCACTGTTTCCTATTCCGGTACTCAGCCAACCTTTTGAGTACCTGATTATTGATTGTGTTGGTCCTCTGCCTCGTTCTAAAAAAGGTAGTAATTATTTGTTGACTGTGATGTGTCAGACCACTAGGTTTCCGGCTGCCTATCCTCTCCGGTCTATCACGACTAAGTCTGTGTTAAAAGCTTTGACTCAGTTTTTCTCACTGTTTGGAATTCCTAAGGTCATTCAGAGTGATCAAGGATCAAATTTCACCTCTACTCTCTTTGGTCAGGTTTTACAACAGCTCCATATTAAACACAATTTGTCTAGCGCCTATCATGCGCAAAGTCAGGGAGCACTGGAACGTTTCCATCAAACACTTAAGTCTTTGTTGAGAGCTTATTGTACTGAGATGGATAAGGATTGGGAGGAGGGGTTGCCTTGGTTACTGTTAGCCGCTAGGGAGGTTTCACAGGAGAGCACAGGTTTCAGTCCAAATGACCTTGTGTTTGGACATAGGGTGCGTGGACTTTTATCTGTTCTCCAGGATGATTGGAAGTCTCCCGAGCCTCCTCAGTCCTTGTTATCGTATGTGTGTGATTTCCGGCGACGCTTGTATGCCGCTGGTGAAATGGCGAAAGAAAAGCTATCATCTTCACAGGAAAGGATGAAGGGCATATTTGATCGTCGAACTGAGCCTCGTCACTTTAGTCCAGGTGACCGGGTTCTTGCTCTGCTGCCAATTATTGGTTCTCCTTTTCAAGCCAAGTTTCAAGGTCCATATACAGTGGTGCGCCAGTACACTGAGCAGAATTATCTAGTTGCCACTCCAGAACGGAGAAAAGCACACCAACTGTGCCATATAAATTTGTTAAAACCCTATTATGCACGTTCAACGGAGACTGAACAGTGGGAGTCTAAAGAGGACGGTAAACCTGTTCTTTTGGCTGATACCGTTACATCCTTTGGTTCTTCTCATGCTAGGTCTGTGCATGATGAGGAAGATGTTCCTGGTCCAGACGATTGCGTATTGCAAGGTAGATTGAAAAATTCAGAGACACTGGATATTTTGGACAACCTTCTTAACCATCTACCTGTTGATGAGCGAAAAGAGATGGTTGATCTGATTCGGAAATTTCCAGAGTTGTTTTCTGATATACCAACGCGTACCAACTTGATAGAGCATGATATTGACATTGGAGATGCTGACCCTATTCGTCAGCGGTTCTATAGAGTTTCTGCAGAGAAACTGCGTTGTCTGGATGCTGAGGTCAGGTACATGCTGGAGAGTAAGATAGCAGAGCCTTCTTTCTCCAGTTGGGCTTCTCCCTGTATATTGGTCAGTAAACCGGATGGAACAAACAGATTTTGTACGGATTACCGTAAGGTAAATGCTGTCACTAAGCCAGATTCATTTCCTCTTCCTCGAATGGAGGACTGCGTAGATAAAGTCGGAGCAGCTAAGTTTGTGAGCAAATTTGACCTGTTAAAGGGCTATTGGCAGGTGCCCCTAACGAGTAGGGCACGGGAAATCTCTGCCTTTATTACACCCTCTGGTCTGTACTCGTATTCGGTTATGAGTTTTGGCCTGCGTAATGCACCGGCCACTTTTCAGCGACTTATGAACAGGGTTGTTGCAGGGCTGGCCGGGTGCGCTGTTTATCTGGACGATGTAGTGATATATGCAGATACCTGGGAGGAACATCTGTCTCGTATTCAAGCCTTGTTTGAGCGGCTGGCTGCAGGTCACCTCACGATCAATTTGGCTAAATGTGAGTTTGCTCAGGCAACTGTTACATACCTTGGAAAGGTGGTTGGGCAGGGTGAAGTGCGTCCGGTTCGGGCTAAAGTGGTAGCTATTGATGCTTTTCCACCACCAACTACAAAAAAGGAACTTATGCGTTTCTTGGGAATGATTGGTTACTACCGTGGATTTTGTAGGAACTTTTCTACTGTGGTCGCTCCCTTGACAGAATTGTTGAAAGCTAAGGCTGTTTACGTATGGTCTTCTCATTGTCAACAGGCTTTTGAAGATGCAAAGAGGTTGCTTACCTCAACTCCGGTGCTGGCTGCTCCTCGTGTGGATTTGTCATTTACCTTGCAGGTGGATGCTAGTCATGTGGGGGCAGGTGCAGTTTTGCTGCAAGCAGATGTGTCTGGGGTTGAGAGGCCTGTTAGTTTCTTTTCCAGGAAATTTGATCGTTGTCAGTTGAACTACTCGGTCATTGAAAAAGAAGCGCTAGCACTCATTTGGGCGCTACAACACTTTGAAGTGTATGTTGGGTCGGGGGTAAAAGGAAGGAAGTCTCTCGCTGTTTTCCCTGTTATTCCGTTGTCTGTACTCATCTCCGATCTAAACAATGCGCCACGGATGGACCACACATTAGAAGAGTTGCGTGACCAAGTTGTGCCTATGGAACAGTTGGGAGATGTCGCACATGGTTATTTTCCCCAAGAGGATGTTCTGATGAGAAAGCTGGTGTCTATAGGGGACGGTAAACCTGTTCGTTTGGCTGATAACGTTGCTTCCCTTGGTTCTGTTAATGCTAGGTCTGTGCATGAGGAAAAAAATGTTCCTGGTCCCGATGATTGCATACTGCAGGGTAGATTGAAGAATTCTGAGACACTGGATATTTTGGATAGCCCTTTTACTCAGCTACCTGTTGATGGGCGGGAAGAGCTGGGTGGTCTGATTCGGAAAATTCCAGGATTGTTTTCTGTGACACCTACATGTACAAACTTGATAGAACATGATATTGACACTGGAAATGCTGACCCCATTCGTCAGGGGTTCTATAGAGTCTCTGTAGAGAAACTGCGTTGTCTGGATGCTGAGGTCAGGTACATGCTGGAGAGTAAGATAGCAGAGCCTTCTTTCTCTAGTTGGGTTTCTCCCTGTATCTTGGTCAGTAAAACGGATGGAACGGACCACCGTAATGTAAACGGAGTTACTAAGCCGGATTAATTTCCTCTTCCTCAGATGGAGGATGGCGTTGATCAAGTCGGCGCAGCTAAGTTGTGAGCAAATTTGAACGGTTATTGTGCCATTGGCAGGTGCCACTGACGAGTAGGGCATATGACATTTTTGCCTTTATTACTTCCTCTAGTCTGTACTCGTATTCGTTATGAGTTTAGGACTATGAATCGTTGGAAAATGTTGTTTGCGTTGGTAGCTAATGTGGTCTCTTGTGTGCCCTGTTCCTGAGTGTTATGTGAGTGATCATTGTTGGGGGTTGTCATGTTCTAACTTTCCTGTCTGTTCCCTCCTAGTCTTGTGTTCTCCTTTCCTCTTAAATGTTGCTTCCCTTATATATAAAGGTTGCTGAGGACTGGGGAGAAGGAGGTTGGTTGGGGCAAGTGGAAGGTGAACATGTAACCTCTTGTAAAATTGAGACGCAGAGGTCTGTGAAAATTTGGGGTTGAGAGCCCTGTTAGTTTTTTTCCAAAAAGTTTAACCGTTATCAGTTGAACTACTTGGGCATTGAAAAAGAAGCGCTAGCACTCATTTGGGCGCTAGAACACTTTGAAGTGTATGTTGGGTCAGAAGTAGTACCTATTGTGGTCTACAACGACCATAACCCTCTCACCTTTTTCAGGTCCATGAGGTGTCCTAATCAGAGGATAATGAGATGGTGTTTATTTTTGCAATCCTTCCATCTAGATGTGAGGCATATCCGGGGAACTGATAACGTGATTGCTGATGCGCTCTCTCGTGCGCCCTGTTCCTGAATATTTATGTGACTGACCGTTGTTTGGTGTTGTCGTGTTCTGTCGTTCCTGTCTGTTCCCTCCTGGTCTCGTTTTCTTCTTTCCTCTTAAAAGTTGCTTCCTGTACACAAAGGTTGCTGAGGTCTAGGGAGAAGGAGGTTGGCTGGGGCAAGTGGAAGGTGAACATGTAACCTCTTGTAAATTTGGGACGCAGAGGCTGGTGTGTTGTTCCGGGGTCCTTGTTGGTCCCCGGTTTTATGGGGGGGGGGTGTGACGACCCTCCCACTCTGTCTGCCGTATTCTCTCTTGTTCTTGTTTCTTTATTAGGAGGCCGGTGGGCGGAGTTGGAAGGGTCGTCAGATGAATGGGAAACACCTGGGCTCAGGTGTTTCCCAGGATAAATGGACCTCTTCCCCATTCATTGAGGAGACTCTCTCCACACAGACACCTTGTTGTTTTTGGTTGTGTAGTTTTGTGGTTTTCTTGGTTATTTGCTTTGGCACCTTTCAACACTCTGCATTATTACATTCAAGTATGCAACACACTCACTTACACTACTGATTACTGATTACACATGCCATTGTTATCTTCTTAGTTGCTTTATTTAATAAATATATATTTTTGATACACCTTGTCTCCACGTTGTCTCCCTTTTGTTACGAACCCTGAGCCGGTTCGTAACAAGAGAGAGAGAGAGGGGGGGGGAATTAAAGAGGCACCATAGGGTGTGGTAGCTGCTCAAAATTCACTCTGCTTTAAATACAGAGGTCCAATGATTGAGAGGGTCTTTAAATACAGAGGTCCAATGATTGAGAGGGTCTTTAAATACAGAGGTCCAATGATTGAGAGGGTCTTTAAATACAGAGGTCCAATGATTGAGAGGGTCTTTAAATACAGAGGTCCAATGATTGAGAGGGTCTTTAAATACAGAGGTCCAATGATTGAGAGGGTCTTTAAATACAGAGGTCCAATGATTGAGAGGGTCTTTAAATACAGAGGTCCAATGATTGAGAGGGTCTTTAAATACAGAGGTCCAATGATTGAGAGGGTCTTTAAATACAGAGGTCCAATGATTGAGAGGGTCTTTAAATACAGAGGTCCAATGATTGAGAGGGTCTTTAAATACAGAGGTCCAATGATTGAGAGGGTCTTTAAATACAGAGGTCCAATGATTGAGAGGGTCTTTAAATACAGAGGTCCAATGATTGAGAGGGTCTTTAAATACAGAGGTCCAGTGATTGAGAGGGTCTCTAAGATATGAGATGTTCGGTGAGAAACGTGTAGTTGGAATGTTCCTGCTTCCAATTCTAGCTCTAAATAATAAAGCAATGACATACAGTCACTGTACAGGTAACTGCCAAAAGGAAACATCAACATGAAGTGTCTTCATAGGGCGCTGGACCACCACCAGCCGCCAGAACAGCTTCAATGCCCCTTGTCATAGATTCTACAAGTGTCTGGAACTCTATTGGAGGCATGCGAACACCATTCTTTCAGGAGAAAAGTGGAAAACGCTGTCTCAAGCACCGCTCTAGAATCTCCCATGTGTGTTCTACTGGGTTGAGATCTGGTGACTGAGACGGCCATGGCATATAGTTTACATGATTTTCACGCTCATCAAACCATTCAGTGACCCCTCGTGCCCTGTGGATGGGGGCGTTGTCATCCTGGAAGAGACCACTCCCATCAGGATATAAATGATTCACCATAGGTTGAAGGTGGTCACTCAGAATGGCTGTGTATTTATTGGTGTTTACCTTTCCCTCTAAGTGGTTGAGTGGACCTAAACCATACCAGGAAAATGCACCCCACACCATAACAGAGCCATGACATATACCTTGTATCCATATGAAGCAGTTGGTATGTTAGATATGATGATATGCTCAGTAGAGACTGAATCAGACCTCAGTAAATACTGAATCAGACCTCAGTAAATACTGAATCAGACCTCAGTAAAGACTGAATCATTAATCAGACCTCAGTAAAGACTGAATCATTAATCAGACCTCAGTAAAGACTGAATCAGACCTCAGTAAAGACTGAATCAGACACCAGTAAAGACTGAATCAGATCTCAGTAGACTGAATCATTAATCAGACCTCAGTAAAGACTGAATCAGACCTCAGTAAAGACTGAATCAGACCTCAGTAGACTGAATCATTAATCAGACCTCAGTAAAGACTGAATCAGACCTCAGTAAAGACTGAATCAGACCTCAGTAGACTGAATCATTAATCAGACCTCAGTAAAGACTGAATCAGACCTCAGTAAAGACTGAATCAGACCTCAGTAAAGACTGAATCAGACCTCAGTAAAGACTGAATCATTAATCAGACTTCAGTAAAGACTGAATCCGACCTCAGTAAAGACTGAATCAGACCTCAGTAAAGACTTAATTATTAATCAGACCTCAGTAAAGACAGAATCAGACCTCAGTAAAGACTGAATCAGATCTCAGTAAAGACTGAATCAGACCTCAGTAAAGACTGAATCAGATTACATTTACATTTACATTTAAGTCATTTAGCAGACGCTCTTATCCAGAGCGACTTACAAATTGGTGCATTCACCTTATGATATCCAGTGGAACAACCACTTTACAATAGTGCATCTAAATCTTTTAAGGGGGGGGGGGGTTAGAAGGATTACTTTATCCTATCCCAGGTATTCCTTAAAGAGGTGGGGTTTCAGGTGTCTCCGGAAGGTGGTGATTGACTCCGCTGTCCTGGTGTCGTGAGGGAGCTTGTTCCACCATTGGGGTGCCAGAGCAGCGAACAGTTTGGACTGGGCTGAGCGGGAACCGTGCTTCCTCAGAGGTAGGGGGGCGAGCAGGCCAGAGGTGGATGAACGCAGTGCCCTTGTTTGGGTGTAGGGCCTGATCAGAGCCTGAAGGTATGGAGGTGCCGTTCCCCTCACAGCTCCGTAGGCAAGCACCATGGTCTTGTAGCGGATGCGAGCTTCAACTGGAAGCCAGTGGAGAGAGTGGAGGAGCGGGGTGACGTGAGAGAACTTGGGAAGGTTGAACACCAGACGGGCTGCGGCGTTCTGGATGAGTTGTAGGGGTTTAATGGCACAGGCAGGGAGCCCAGCCAACAGCGAGTTGCAGTAATCCAGACGGGAGATGACAAGTGCCTGGATTAGGACCTGCGTCGCTTCCTGTGTGAGGCAGGGTCGTACTCTGCGAATGTTGTAGAGCATGAACCTACAGGATCGGGTCACCGCCTTGATGTTAGTGGAGAACGACAGGGTGTTGTCCAGGATCACGCCAAGGTTCTTAGCACTCTGGGAGGAGGACACAAGGGAGTTGTCAACCGTGATGGCGAGATCATGGAACGGGCAGTCCTTCCCCGGGAGGAAGAGCAGCTCCGTCTTGCCGAGGTTCAGCTTGAGGTGGTGATCCGTCATCCACACTGATATGTCTGCCAGACATGCAGAGATGCGATTCGCCGCCTGGTTATCAGAAGGGGGAAAGGAGAAGATTAATTGTGTGTCGTCTGCATAGCAATGATAGGAGAGACCATGTGAGGATATGACAGAGCCAAGTGACTTGGTGTATCTCAGTAAAGACTGAATCAGACCTCAGTAAAGACTGAATCAGACCTCAGTAAAGACTTAATTATTAATCAGACCTCAGTAAAGACTGAATCAGACCTCAGTAAAGACTGAACCAGACCTCAGTAAAGACTTAACCAGACCTCAGTAAAGACTGAATCAGACCTCAGTAAAGACTGAATCAGACCTCAGTAAACTGAATCAGACCTCAGTAAAGCTGAATCAGACCTCAGTAAAGACTGAACCAGACCTCAGTAAAGCTGAATCAGACCTCAGTAAAGACTGAACCAGACCTCAGTAAAGACTGAATCAGACCTCAGTAAAGACTGAATCAGACCTCAGTAAACTGAATCACACCTCAGTAAAGACTGAATCAGACCTCAGTAAACTGAATCAGACCTCAGTAAAGACTGAATCAGACCACAGTAAAGACTGAATCAGACCTCAGATGCCCCCCCCCATGGGAATCAAACCCACAACCCTGGCATTGCAAGCACCATCCTCTACCAACAGCTACACGGGACTTCACAAACACTTCCACTGGTCTTTTCTTACTAGCACTGATTGGGCTGATTGCTGCTTTAATGAAGAAAGATTTGACTTTGCATGAACTATGCCATCTAGTTGAATGCACTGACTGTAAGTCGCTCTAGATAAGAGCTTTTGCTAAATGACTAAAACGTAAATGTGGTGTCCTAAAATGGACAATGAAACAAAGGCCTGGGTCAATGGATGAGTGGCTTCCTCATTCAGACTGTTACTTGTAGAGCATTAAAGTCTCTTGAATATGTATAAGAATACAGAAGCACTCAGTCAACTTCTGATAGTCAGGCTTGTAAGTTATCTGATCGTTTTGAAAGTTATCACTGTACGTACAAGACCAAAGTACAGAGACGACACTGGAAATAAATAAATAAAGTTCTTACAGAACTTTGGACTCAAGCAATTGTGTTTTTTACCTTTATTTAACTAGGCAAGCCAGTTAAGAACAAATTCTTATTTACAATGACGGCCGAGGAACAGTGCCTTGTTCAGGGGCAGAACGACAGATTTTTACCTTGTCAGCTCGGGGATTCAATCTTGCAACCTTTTGATTACTAGTCCAACACTCTAACCACTGTCGCCCCTTGAAAGGTGCAATCAGCAGTAGAAACAATAACAAAGCGTTCCCCCGCCCCTGTTTAGGTAAAAAGCTGAGGGATGTGTTTGGAGAAATGTAACCACTCTCAAATTCATAGACAGAGCTATGGACGCAAGGAGTGACCATCCATGATATCAACATTATAGTTGTAACCACGATTTCAAGCTATATAGTGTTTGTTTACATTTATTTTGCTTACAAACATTAGAGTAAAACAAGTTGTATTTTGGGTTCTGATGGAGTAGGACAGTTGAACTAAGGCCATGGGGCATTAAGAAGTTCAATTCTTCAGGAATCAATGGGTACATATCATTCATTTATAATTCCAAAAATGGATGTAGTAATTACAGATTACGCCTTTAACTCTAGAACCGCTGGGTCTCGACGGACCTCCTTGGAAGCAACACTCTAACAGTGTAATTCATATATTTCATATATGCTATCGCAAAAAAATATCATTTGGTTGTGTTTCTGAAGGCCTTGGGTAACATTACAATATGATGTTTATTTTATTTCAAATAACACAATAGCATTTTCATTAGTTTATAGTGGTGTAGGCTATACGTAAAAAAAAAAGTGTTCAATCTATTTTATTTGTGGAGTGCCTTTGTTACAACTATGAAACAGAAAGGATATGTTGGAACACGGTAACAGACTGTTTTTATAACGACAAAATAAAAATATCCCAACCAGTCAAAAGACATGCGGTCAAATGATGGAAACATCAGTAGCCTAAACATATGTTTAACCGCCAAGTCGCCTTGATAAACAGTGAATCTCGGCACAAAATACATAATGTCATTAGAATGAATGTGTTGATATGACCGCAGTCAAAAATAGTCCCTTATTGTCAACTTGTGCTTATATTGTGTGTATCTTCAACAGCATCCGTTGGATTTAATTTAGCTGTTCTTCCTGGTCCTAACAGTTGACACACTTTGGCACACCTTTGTTTGGTTGTAGTGTGTGATAGTCTACGGTTCTCTTTATGTTCCCATCTTCTTGACATTCTTCAGCACTGTTGTACTCCACCATGGCTGTGTAGGTGCTGCATTATGCGCAGAGGGAGAGAGCTCCTGTTTCACTTTGTTCATGGTGCGGCCAGACTTGTTTTCTTTACAAGCCAACTTATTTGCCAATGACCGTGAAGTGAAGAAATTGTCCATGGTGACATGTGTCCCCTTGCCAGCATGAGGTTCCATAAGCCTCATCACCACGTTCTCCCACACTCTCCCACCTGCTGCCTCATGTGGATGTCTTCCCAGATATTGAAAGCAGTTCAGCATGTACATTTACGCCCGCTCTATTCCATGTAGGCCAGAGTAGACTGATGAGAATTTGATTTGGAGGGTACATACCATACGGTTATAATAAGAATGGATCAGTACAATAGAATGTCCCGTCCTGTTCTTTTTCCCATCATACTTTAGTTCATTCATTTCATCTGTTATATTTGTGAAGTCAGATTCTGTTCAGTTTTGAGGCAATTATCAGGGTGATTATCAACTGGGTACCGCATTATCAACTGTAGGAAGAAGGAGGGGAGCAGGCCCTACTGTTGGAAGAAGGAGGGAAGCAGGACCTACTGTTGGGAGAAGGAGGGGAGCAGGCCCTACTGTTGGGAGAAGGAGGGGAGCAGGCCCTACTGTTGGGAGAAGGAGGGGAGCAGGCCCTACTGTTGGGAGAAGGAGGGAAGCAGGACCTACTGTTGGAAGAAGGAGGGGAGCAGGCCCTACTGTTGGGAGAAGGAGGGGAGCAGGCCCTACTGTAGGAAGAAGGAGTGGAGCAGGCCCTACTGTTGGGAGAAGGAGGGAAGCAGGCCCTACTATTGGGAGAAGGAGGGGAGCAGGCCCTACTGTAGGAAGAAGGAGTGGAGCAGGACCTACTGTAGGAAGAAGGAGGGGAGCAGGCCCTACTGTAGGAAGAAGGAGGGGAGCAGGCCCTACTGTAGGAAGAAGGAGGGAAGCAGGACCTACTGTTGGGAGAAGGAGTGGAGCAGGCCCTACTGTTGGGAGAAAGAGGGAAGCAGGCCCTACTGTTGGGAGAAGGAGGGAAGCAGGCCCTACTGTTGGGAGAAGGAGGGAAGCAGGCCCTACTGTAGGAAGAAGAAGGGAAGCAGGCCCTACTGTTGGAAGAAGGAGGGGAGCAGGCCCTACTGTAGAAAGAAGGAGGGAAGCAGGCCCTACTGTTGGAAGAAGGAGGGGAGCAGGCCCTACTGTAGGAAGAAGGAGGGAAGCAGGCCCTACTGTTGGGAGAAGGAGGGGAGCAGGCTCTACTGTTGGGAGAAGGAGGGGAGCAGGCCCTACTGTTGGGAGAAGGAGGAGAGCAGGCCCTACTGTTGGGAGAAGGAGGGAAGCAGGCCCTACTGATGGAAGAAGGAGGGAAGCAGGCCCTACTGTAGGAAGAAGGAGGGAAGCAGGCACTACTGTTGGGAGAAGGAGTGGAGCAGGCCCTACTGTTGGGAGAAGGAGGGGAGCAGGCCCTAGTGATGGGAGAAGGAGGAGAGCAGGCCCTACTGTTGGGAGAAGGCTCTACTGTTGGGAGAAGGAGGGGAGCAGGCCCTACTGTTGGGAGAAGGAGGGGAGCAGGCCCTACTGTTGGGAGAAGGAGGGGAGCAGGCCCTACTGTTGGGAGAAGGAGGGGAGCAGGCCCTACTGTTGGGAGAAGGAGGGGAGCAGGCCCTACTGTTGGGAGAAGGAGGAGAGCAGGCCCTACTGTTGGGAGAAGGAGGAGAGCAGGCCCTACTGTTGGGAGAAGGAGGGGAGCAGGCCCTACTGTTGGGAGAAGGAGGGGAGCAGGCCCTACTGTTGGGAGAAGGAGGAGAGCAGGCCCTACTGTTGGGAGAAGGAGGGGAGCAGGCCCTACTGTTGGGAGAAGGAGGGGAGCAGGCCCTACTGTTGGGAGAAGGAGGAGAGCAGGCCCTACTGTTGGGAGAAGGCTCTACTGTTGGGAGAAGGAGGGGAGCAGGCCCTACTGTTGGGAGGAGGGAAGCAGGCCCTACTGTTGGAAGAAGGAGGGGAGCAGGCCCTACTGTTGGGAGAAGGAGGGGAGCAGGCCCTACTGTTGGAAGAAGGAGGAGAGCAGGCCCTACTGTTGGGAGAAGGCTCTACTGTTGGGAGAAGGAGGGGAGCAGGCCCTACTGTTGGGAGAAGGAGGGGAGCAGGCCCTACTGTTGGGAGAAGGAGGGGAGCAGGCCCTACTGTTGGGAGAAGGAGTGGAGCAGGCCCTACTGTTGGGAGAAGGAGGGGAGCAGGCCCTACTGTTGGGAGAAGGAGGAGCAATGGGGGAATGACCTTCCCTCCTAAAACTGTCTAGAACTCAATTTGTGATATTAAGATTCAAACAGTTTGTTACATAGACTTATTTAGGAAACGTTAAGGACAGAGTAGGGCAGGACTTACAAAATGGCAGAGAAAAAAATAAATCAAATGAATGACTGATGTAGAGGTTCTAGTGTAAACAAGCAGATCATCTCCTCGGGACAGTGAAAACAAGTCAGGAGAACACTGAGAGAGAAAACGGTTCCCACTGCAATCTGAGGTGACAAAAAAGTACTGTGGGTGGAGAGGGTGTGTGTGTGTTCAGAGATACAACACATCCCTGAAGCAGAGGCACTGCAGGGTGGATGGAACTTACCTGACTCTTACAGGGATCCAGGAATCAAAAACATGACTTCCTCTTTAGGCAGAATGACTATACTGAAAAGAGACAACTGTGACATAAAAAGTGTTGAGTGAGTCAATTGAATCTGTGTTCCCTCTCTCATCATGATGGAGGTCTGGCCTCTGCACTACTCAGCGGCCAGTTAGCCTAAAGCTATGCCAGTACCCCTAAGGAATAGATACCTTTAAAAGGAGAGAAAATGGAAGATTCAAGAAGAAACAACAGCAGAAACACTCTTTACACTATGTCTGCGTCCTCCCAAATCGCACCCTATTCCCTATATATTGTGCACTACTTTTAACCAGAGCCCTGTGGTGGGCGGGTGAATACTAGTGCACTATGTAGGGAATAGGATGCAGCGTAACATAGTAACACGTTCTCCCCCCGTCAGAAGACTGTAGCCATGTGTTTACTCTGAACAACACAGCGGCGCGAAATAGAACCTGGCTTCGGCATCTTTGTTGTTATAGCGTCCCCGGGGAGGTGTGTGTGTGTGTGTGTGTGTGTGTGTGTGTGTGTGTGTGTGTGTGTGTGTGTGTGTGTGTGTGTGTGTGTGTGTGTGTGTGTGTGTGTGTGTGTGTGTGTGTGTGTGTGTGTGTGTGTGTGTGTGTGTGTGTGTACTTGTAGCACTATACTTATGAGGACCAAAATCCTCAAAAAAGCAAACCCAGGAAGAATCTGTGCCAGCGAGGACTTTTTTTCCCCACTATTTAAAAGGCTTTTTTTAGGCTGGAGCCACGACTTGACGCTCCCCATCCAACCTGACAGAGCTTGAGAGGATCTGCAGAGAAGAATGGGAGAAACTCCCAAAATACAGGTGTGCCGAGCTTCTAGCGTCATAACCAAGAAGACTCGAGGATGTAATCGCTGCCAAAGGTGCTTCAACAAAGTACTGAGTAAAGAGTCTGAACACATTGTTAAAAACATTTTTGCAAACATTTATAAAAACCTGTCATTACAAGGTATTGTGTGTAGATTTATGAGGGGAACTATTTCATCCATGTTAGAAAAAGGCTGTAACATAAAAAATGTGGGAAAATTCAAGTGGTCTGAATACTTTCCAAATGCACTGTGTGTGTGTGTGTGTGTGTGTGTGTGTGTGTGTATGTGTGTGTGTGTGTGTGTGTGTATGTGTGTGTGTGTGTGTGTGTGTGCATGCAAAGGCATTTCCCACATTACTGTTGGCAGTCCTAGGTGTTTCCTTCACACACAGCGGAGATGGGTTGTATGCTACACACACACACACACACAAACAGTACTGTAAGAATAATGAAGTGAGCAGTGCGGTAGTGGCCCTGCATGTTCCACTGTCTAGTACTGCCAGAGCAGCTGTGGCCTCCTCTCTCCTCTCATTACTAGGCCCAGCTGGGACATGCAAATGTACAGACAGAGATAGAGACAGAGAAAGAGATGGGGAGGGAGAGAAAGAGAGGGGGGGTAGAGGGCACGAGAGAGGGATGGAGACTTTTCCCTTCATAGAGAGGATGCCAGCAAAATAGTAATTTCCGATCACAGAACATGAAGACAAAGAAGAAAGAGGATTACTCATGTATGAAACAAAGTGTCACCCAAACTGACAGAATTAGCAACCTCAATCGTATTTCTTCAAAATTGGGTTTTTAATTCAGTTTGGGTAATCCACCCTGCAACGGCAACAATCCATTGTAAATAATATCCAATCAAAACTAACATGTGTACGAATAAGATGAATTTGAAACAATTTAAATTACTGTGGTTTTCAATTATGAAAGCGTTAATATGACAGAGTGTAATGGAACAAGCTAGCAGTTTCCCTCCAGATCCAGGAACCAGGCCTGGGCTCAAATCGTTTCTCTGGTGCAAACCAATAGAAATGTACCACATTTACAAACCTCGCCCACCTGACACTCCAGGCAGTTTAAAACAAGAGGATTGAAAGATTTTAAATAGTATTTGAACCCAGGTCCGCTAGGTACAAGGAGGATGTCTTTAATAGAATAAGTCAGAACCAGTGAGAGCAATTAAACCTTTATTTAAACAGGTGAGTCAATTAAGAAGAGATCTG
The DNA here is from genome assembly GCF_901001165.1 of Salmo trutta. Taxonomy (NCBI): domain Eukaryota; kingdom Metazoa; phylum Chordata; class Actinopteri; order Salmoniformes; family Salmonidae; genus Salmo; species Salmo trutta. The sequence continues at coordinate 8,557,113 of NC_042972.1, read as the reverse complement.
CAATGATAACCTATCAGGAGACATATTAAGAACACAGTAGCAATATAAAATGCATCAAAACAAAGCAGGATAAAGAGGACATCCGTGTCAAATACAGATGTAGGATCTTCATTTGAACACACTGTTGCATAATAACATTCCTGCAATGCAATTTGAGGTTTAAAAAGTGTTTCCACGTTCACATTTCAGACTTGATTTTCCTTTATGAAAAATGTATGAATCCCTACAAAAATGTCCATTAATTATAAACCACATAATATTTCACATTTCCTGTTGCTGCAGGATTATTTTCCTGCTGTATCAAACTGGCTCAAATTAAGATCCTACATCTGTAGAGGCAATATTAACCCTTATCCATACAGGGTTAATATATATTAATCTATGTTAATATACACTGAGCATACAAAACATTATGAACCTGTTCTGTCACAGAATAAGTCGTACTCATCGTTGAATATGTCATACATGAGAGAGAAGGACCAAGGCGCAGCGGAAGTGTGGACACTCATGTTTCTTTAATTAACAAAACAAGTAAAGTATCCACTGGAAAACGCAAAAAACAGTACTCACGACAGCAAACAGTTTTGCAGGCTCACAAAGCAAGTGCAAAAACAATTCCCCACAACCCCAAAGACAAACACACACCTATATAGGACTTCCAATCAAAGGCAACTATACACACCTGCCTTCAATTGGAAGTCCCAATCATCAACCCAACATTTAACAAACACAAACCCCCTGCCACATCCTGACCTAGACTAAGCAATACGCCCTCTGCTGGTCAGGACGTGACAGTACCCCCCCCTCAAGGTGCAGACTCCAGGATGCACCTAAAAAAGAAAAACACAAGAAAATCCCCAATACCCCAACAAAAACCAACAAACAATACCCCCTAAACCATAAGGGAGGGAAGGGAGGGTGGCTGCCGTCACCGACGGCACTGTGCTACACCCTCCCTCCCCAACCCACCTATCCTGGAAGTGGCTCAGGTGCTGGCCGTTCCAGGCTGTCTGGCCACTCCGGCAGCTCGGGGCAGTCTGGCCACTCCGGCAGCTCGGGGCAGTCTGGCCACTCCGGCAGCTCGGGGCAGTCTGGCCACTCCGGCAGCTCGGGGCAGTCTGGCCACTCCGGCAGTTCGGGGCAGTCTGGCCACTCCGGCAGTTCGGGGCAGTCTGGGCAGCTCTGACGACTGTTGACTGGCGGGCAGCTCTGACGACTGTTGACTGGCGGGCAGCTCTGACGACTGTTGACTGGCGGGCAGCTCTGACGACTGTTGACTGGCGGGCAGCTCTGACGACTGTTGACTGGCGGGAAGCTCTGACGACTGTTGACTGGCGGGCAGCTCTGGTGACTGTTGTCTGGCGGGCAGCTCTGGTGACTGTCTGGCGGGCAGCTCTTGCCCCGTCAAACAGCCCTTGTGCCCCCCCCTAAAAAAATCTTGGGGGTGCCTCTCGGTCTCCCTTACCCGTCGCGTCTCCCAGTCCTCGCCAGCCTTCTTCCGCTGCTTGGTCCTGGTTTGGTGGTGGGGAATTCTGTCACAGAATAAGTCGTACTCATCGTTGAATATGTCATACATGAGAGAGAAGGACCAAGGCGCAGCGG
>NC_042972.1:8540511-8550511 GCF_901001165.1 Salmo trutta | reverse complement strand
TGTGGCTGCACACACACACACACACACACACACACACACACACACACACACAACCACTACTCCCACATACACACACACAACCACTACTCCCACACACACACACACACACACACACACACACACACACACACACACCGTGGTTTGATGATGTATTCTCTATCCTAATGACATTAAGGGATATACCTGTGTGTGGGAGTAGTGGTTGTGTGTGTGTGTGTGTGTGTGTGTGTGTGTGTGAGTAGTGGTTGTGTGTGTGTGTGTGTGTGTGTGTGTGTGTGTGTGTGTGTGTGTGTGAGTAGTGGTTGTGTGTGTGTGTGTGTGTGTGTGTGTGTGTGTGGGAGTAGTGGTTGTGTGTGTGTGTGTGTGTGTGTGGGAGTAGTGGTTGTGTGTGTGTGTGTGTGTGTGTGTGTGTGTGTGTGTGTGTGTGTGGGAGTAGTGGTTGTGTGTGTGTGTGTGTGTGTGGGAGTAGTGGTTGTGTGTGTGTGTGTGTGTGTGGGAGTAGTGGTTGTGTGTGTGTATGTGTGTGTGTGTGTGTGTGTGTGTGTGTGTGTGTGTGTGTGTGTGTGTGTGTGTGTGTGTGTGTGTGTGTCTGTGTGTGTGACTCTACTGCTCTCAGACAATTACAACCTAATAAATATACATTCATAGGGCTAATATGCTTTACTATAGTAAAACATGAGGCCAATCTGTCCACAGCTATTCAAACAAGGGAATAAAATACAGATTGGTTGAATGAGCAGATGCAGCCAACAGGAAGGACGAGAAAGGAAGGCTTGTTTCTCTGATCAGCAGGAAGGATTATAACCTCTACAGTAACACAGCAGTAATGATAAACCACCACCTCTATAGTAACACAGCAGTAATGATAAACTCTACAGTAACACAGCAGTAATGATAAACTCTATAGTAACACAGCAGTAATGATAAACTCTACAGTAACACAGCAGTAATGATAAACCACCACCTCTATAGTAACACAGCAGTAATAATAAACCACCACCTCTATAGTAACACAGCAGTAATGATAAACCACCACCTCTATAGTAACACAGCAGTAATGATAAACTCTACAGTAACACAGCAGTAATGATAAACCACCACCTCTATAGTAACACAGCAGTAATGATAAACTCTACAGTAACACAGCAGTAATGATAAACCACCACCTCTATAGTAACACAGCAGTAATGATAAACCACCACCTCTATAGTAACACAGCAGTAATGATAAACTCTACAGTAACACAGCAGTAATGATAAACTCTACAGTAACACAGCAGTAATGATAAACTCTATAGTAACACAGCAGTAATGATAAACCACCACCTCTATAGTAACACAGCAGTAATGATAAACTCTACAGTAACACAGCAGTAATGATAAACTCTACAGTAACACAGCAGTAATGTTAAACTCTACAGTAACACAGCAGTAATGTTAAACTCTACAGTAACACAGCAGTAATGTTAAACTCTACAGTAACACAGCAGTAATGATCACCTCTACAGTAACACAGCAATAATGATAAACTCTACAGTAACACAGCAGTAATTATAAACCATCACCTCTACAGTAACACAGCAGTAATGATAAACCACCATCTCTACAGTAACACAGCAGTAATGATAAACCACCACCTCTATAGTAACACAGCAGTAATGATAAACTCTACAGTAACACAGCAGTAATGATAAACTCTACAGTAACACAGCAGTAATGTTAAACTCTACAGTAACACAGCAGTAATGTTAAACTCTACAGTAACACAGCAGTAATGATCACCTCTACAGTAACACAGCAGTAATGATAAACTCTACAGTAACACAGCAGTAATTATAAACCATCACCTCTACAGTAACACAGCAGTAATGATAAACCACCATCTCTACAGTAACACAGCAGTAATGATAAACCACCACCTCTATAGTAACACAGCAGTAATGATAAACTCTACAGTAACACAGCAGTAATGATAAACCACCACCTCTATAGTTACACAGCAGTAATGATCACCTCTACAGTAACACAGCAGTAATGATAAACTCTACAGTAACACTGCAGTAATGATCACCTCTACAGTAACACAGCAGTAATGATAAACTCTACAGTAACACAGCAGTAATGATAAACTCTACAGTAACACAGCAGTAATGATCACCTCTACAGTAACACAGCAGTAATGATAAACTCTACAGTAACACAGCAGTAATGATAAACTCTACAGTAACACAGCAGTAATGATCACCTCTACAGTAACACAGCAGTAATGATAAACTCTACAGTAACACAGCAGTAATGATCACCTCTACAGTAACACAGCAGTAATGATAAACCATCACCTAACAGAACTTTTGAGAATATACAAATACTCTGCCTAGTCCAGGGTTACTGTACCTCTGGGAAATTGGCCCCATAGTTTCATGGTGAAAATGTCAGTTACTATTGAACAGAACTTGATTTCTCCTTTAATACCGATCCTGGGTAGACTTTAAAGACAGCTTGGGGAAATATAACTGCTCATCGACAAACAACATACTGGTAACATCTAAAGTATATAGCCGATGTCTTTTCATTGTTACCTGTGGAAACCACCATCACCAGTCACTATAACTGGAGCTATGAGAGAATGCAAAAAGTAGCACTGTGAAATGTTTTTACTGAACAGTACGTGATTCCCCTTTTCATACCGATCCTGGGTACACCTTAAAGACAGATATGGAAGAAATAAAACAGCATATAAACAGACAAACACAAAACAATAAAACACAAGATAACACTTGCTGTGCTATGCTAGTTTAATACATTAACACTTACTGTGCTGTGCTAGTTTAATACATTAACACTTACTGTGCTGTGCTAGTTTAATACATTAACACTTACTGTGCTATGCTAGTTTAATACATTAACACTTACTGTGCTGTGCTAGTTTAATACATTAACACGTGCTGTGCTAGTTTAATACATTAACACGTGCTGTGCTATGCTAGTTTAATACATTAACACTTACTGTGCTATGCTAGTTTAATACATTAACACTTACTGTGCTGTGCTAGTTTAATACATTAACACTTACTGTGCTGTGCTAGTTTAATACATTAACACTTGCTGTGCTATGCTAGTTTAATACATTAACACTTGCTGTGCTATGCTAGTTTAATACATTAACACTTGCTGTGCTATGCTAGTTTAATACATTAACACTTGCTGTGCTATGCTAGTTTAATACATTAACACTTACTGTGCTATGCTAGTTTAATACATTAACACTTACTGTGCTATGCTAGTTTAATACATTAACACTTGCTGTGCTATAATAGTTTAAAACATTAACACTAACTGTGCTATGCTAGTTTAATACATTAACACTTGCTGTGCTATAATAGTTTAATACATTATTAACCCTTACTGTGCTATAATAGTTTAATACATTAACCCTTGCTGTGCTATAATAGTTTAATACATTAACCCTTACTGTGCTATAATAGTTTAATACATTAACACTTACTGTGCTGTGCTAGTTTAATACATTAACACTTACTGTGCTATAATAGTTTAATACATTAACACTTACTGTGCTATGCTAGTTTAATACATTAACACTTACTGTGCTATGCTAGTTTAATACATTAACACTTACTGTGCTATGCTAGTTTAATACATTAACACTTACTGTGCTGTGCTAGTTTAATACATTAACCCTTACTCTGCTATGCTAGTTTAATATATTAACCCTTACTGTGCTATGCTAGTTTAATACATTAACACTTCCTGTGCTATGCTAGTTTAATACATTAACACTTCCTGTGCTATAATAGTTTAATACATTAACCCTTGCTGTGCTATAATAGTTTAATACATTAACCCTTGCTGTGCTATAATAGTTTAATACATTAACCCTTGTTGTGCTATGCTAGTTTAATACATTAACCCTTACTGTGCTATGCTAGTTTAATACATTAACACTTGCTGTGCTATGCTAGTTTAATACATTAACACTTACTGTGCTATGCTAGTTTAATACATTAACACTTACTGTGCTATGCTAGTTTAATACATTAACACTTGCTGTGCTATAATAGCTTAATACATTAACACTTACTGTGCTATAATAGTTTAATACATTAACACTTACTGTGCTATAATAGTTTAATACATTAACATTTACTGTGCTATGCTAGTTTAATACATTAACACTTACTGTGCTATGCTAGTTTAATACATTAACCATTACTGTGCTATAATAGTTTAATACATTAACACTTGCTGTGCTATAATAGTTTAATATATTAACACTTGCTGTGCTATGCTAGTTTAATACATTAACACTTGCTGTGATAAAATAGTTTAATACATTAACACTTACTGTGCTATGCTAGTTTAATACATTAACCCTTACTGTGCTATAATAGTTTAATACATTAACACTTGCTGTGCTATAATAGTTTAATACATTAACACTTACTGTGCTATGCTAGTTTAATACATTAACCCTTACTGTGCTATAATAGTTTAATACATTAACACTTGCTGTGCTATACTAGTTTAATACATTAACACTTACTGTGCTATAATAGTTTAATACATTAACCCTTACTGTGCTATGCTAGTTTAACACATTAACACTTGCTGTGGTGTAGTTCAATACATCAACCCTTACTGTGCTATGCTAGTTTAATACATTAACACTTACTGTGCTATGCTAGTTTAACACATTAACACTTGCTGTGGTGTAGTTTAACACATTAACACTTGCTGTGGTGTAGTTTAATACATTAACACTTGCTGTGGTGTAGTTTAACACATTAACACTTGCCGTGGTGTAGTTTAACACATTAACACTTGCTGTGGTGTAGTTTAACACATTAACACTTGCTGTGGTGTAGTTTAATACATTAACCCTTACTGTGCTATGCTAGTTTAACACATTAACACTTGCTGTGGTGTAGTTTAACACATTAACACTTGCTGTGGTGTAGTTTAACACATTAACACTTGCTGTGGTGTAGTTTAACACATTCACACTTGCTGTGGTGTAGTTTAACACATTCACACTTGCTGTGGTGTAGTTTAATACATTAACACTTGCTGTGGTGTAGTTTAATACATTACCACTTGCTGTGGTGTAGTTTAATACATTAACACTTGCTGTGGTGTAGTTTAATACATTAACACTTGCTGTGGTGTAGTTTAATACATTAACACTTGCTGTGGTGTAGTTTAATACATTAACACTTGCTGTGGTGTAGTTTAATACATTACCACTTGCTGTGGTGTAGTTTAATACATTAACACTTGCTGTGGTGTAGTTTAATACATTAACACTTGCTGTGGTGTAGTTTAATACATTACCACTTGCTGTGGTGTAGTTTAATACATTAACACTTGCTGTGGTGTAGTTTAATACATTAACACTTGCTGTGGTGTAGTTTAATACATTAACACTTGCTGTGGTGTAGTTTAATACATTAACACTTGCTGTGGTGTAGTTTAATACATTAACACTTGCTGTGGTGTAGTTTAATACATTAACACTTGCTGTGGTGTAGTTTAATAGTGCAATTCTTGAAATGCTGAATCATGGTCAGTGACTGATCCCTTTGATACCATATCATTGCTGGCGAAGTCTAAGGCTCTAAGGGTTGATTCTGCTGACAGTTCCTTATAGATAGTCTCTCCGTGGATGAATCCCAAATGGCACCCTATTACCTATGGGCCCTGGTTAAAGGTAGTGCAGTATAGGGAATAGGTTGCCATTCAGAACTCAGGCTCTGTGTGACATTTCTCCCTACCTGCAGGGCTCTGCTGCTATTTGTAGGACCTACACTTAAATACCTCGGTCTCTCTCTCTCTCTCTCTCTCTCTCTCTCTAGCTTTCTCTCTGTTTCTCCCTACGTCCTGTCCCTCTCGATCTTTCTCTCGGTCTCGCAGTCTCTCTCTATGTGTCCCTCGCTGTGTCTCTCTATGTCCCTCTTGATCTTTCTCTCTGTCTCTCTCTCTCTCTCTTTCTCTCTCTCGGTCTCTCTCTTGGTCTCTCTCCGTCTCTTTCTCTGTCTCGGCCTCTTTCTCTGTCTGTCACTCTCTCTGTCTTCTCTGTCTCTCTCTTGGTCTCTCTCTCGGTTTCTCTCTCTGTCTCTCTCTCTGTCTGTCTTTCTCATTCTCTTTCTGTCTTTCTTTCAATTCAATTCAAAGGGCTTCATTGTCATGGGAAACATTTGTTTTACATTGCCAAAGCAAATGGAATAGACAATAAACGTTCTCCTTCTCTCCCTCTTGGTTGCACTTGTTCTCCCTCTCCCACTCTCTCCCTAGCTCTCCCTCTCCCACTCTCTCTCTAGCTCTCCCTCTCCCACTCTCTCTCTAGCTCTCCCTCTCCCACTCTCTCCCTAGCTCTCCCTCTCCCACTCTCTCCCTAGCTCTCCCTCTCCCACTCTCTCCCTAGCTCTCCCTCTCCCACTCTCTCTAGCTCTCCCTCTCCCACTCTCTCTCTAGCTCTCCCTCTCCCACTCTCTCCCTAGCTCTCCCTCTCCCACTCTCTCTCTAGCTCTCCCTCTCCCACTCTCTCTAGCTCTCCCCTCTCCCACTCTCTCTAGCTCTCCCTCTCCCACTCTCTCTAGCTCTCCCTCTCCCACTCTCTCTCTAGCTCTCCCTCTCCCACTCTCTCTCTAGCTCTCCCTCTCCCACTCTCTCTAGCTCTCCCTCTCCCACTCTCTCTCTAGCTCTCCCTCTCCCTCTCTCTCTAGCTCTCCCTCTCCCACTCTCTCTCTAGCTCTCCCTCTCCCACTCTCTCTCTAGCTCTCCCTCTCCCACTCTCTCTAGCTCTCCCTCTCCCTCTCTCTCTAGCTCTCCCTCTCCCACTCTCTCTCTAGCTCTCCCTCTCCCACTCTCTCTCTAGCTCTCCCTCTCCCACTCTCTCTAGCTCTCCCTCTCCCACTCTTTCTAGCTCTCCCTCTCTCTCTCTAGCTCTCCCTCTCCCACTCTCTCTCTAGCTCTCCCTCTCCCACTCTCTCTCTAGCTCTCCCTCTCTCTCTCTAGCTCTCCCTCTCCCACTCTCTCTCTAGCTCTCCCTCTCTCTAGCTCTCCCTCTCCCACTCTCTCTAGCTCTCCTTCTCCCACTCTCTCTCTAGCTCTCCCTCTCCCACTCTCTCTCTAGCTCTCCCTCTCCCACTCTATCTCTAACTCTCCCTCTCCCACTCTCTCTCTTGCTCTCCCTCTCCCACTCTCTCTCTTGTTCTCCCTCTCCCAATCTCTCTCTTGCTCTCCCTCTCCCACTCTATCTCTTGCTCTCCCTCTCCCACTCTCTCTCTTGTTCTCCCTCTCTCACTCTCTCTCTAGCTCTCCCTCTCCCACTCTCTCTCTAGCTCTCCCTCTCCCACTCTCTCTAGCTCTCCCTCTCTCTCTCTAGCTCTCCCTCTCTAGCTCTCCCTCTCCCACTCTCTCTCTAGCTCTCCCTCTCCCTCTCTCTCTCTCTAGCTCTCCCTCTCTCTCTCTAGCTCTCCCTCTCCCACTCTCTCTCTAGCTCTCCCTCTCCCACTCTCTCTCTAGCTCTCCCTCTCCCACTCTCTCTCTAGCTCTCCCTCTCCCACTCTCTCTCTAGCTCTCCCTCTCCCACTCTCTCTCTAGCTCTCCCTCTCCCACTCTCTCTCTAGCTCTCCCTCTCCCACTCTCTCTCTAGCTCTCCCTCTCTCACTCTCTCTCTAGCTCTCCCTCTCCCACTCTCTCTCTAGCTCTCCCTCTCCCACTCTCTCTCTAGCTCTCCCTCTCCCACTCTCTCTCTTGTTCTCCCTCTCCCACTCTCTCTCTAGCTCTCCCTCTCCCACTCTCTCTCTAGCTCTCCCTCTCCCACTCTCTCTCTAGCTCTCCCTCTCTGCTGCCGGGTAACTGATGCAGTAGTAGAATTGTGTGGTGCTCATTATTTGCCTTGTTGGCTATTAATTTATTCACATAATTGCATTGTTCATTTCATTAACGAATGGGAGGAGGAGGAGGCGGCGGAGGAGGCGGCGTGTGTGTGTGTGTGTGTGTGTGTGTATGGGTGTGTGTGTGTGTGAGTGTGTGTGTGTGTGTGTGTGTATGGGTGTGTGTGTGTGTGTGTGTGTGTGTGTGTGTGTGTGTGTGTGTGTGTGTGTGTGTGTGTGTGTGTGTGTGTGTGTGTGTGTGTGTGTGTGTGTGTGTGTGTGCATGTGTGTGTGTAAAGTTTTTACTATGTTTGAATATCCATCCTAGCATAACCCCCTTGGTGATTTGTTCATATTTTTGATAGTGAATATTACCAGATCTTCAACCTAATATTAGATAAAGGGAACCTGAGGGAACAAATAACACAACAATGACATACTTATTTCATTTATTTCATCAACAAAGTTATGCAACACCCAATGCCCCTGTGTGAAAAAGTGACTGTCCCCTAACAATTAATAACTGCTGAACGCTGTACTGGGAATGTATGTGCGACAGTATGCTAAAATGGACTGAGTTATATCACTGTCTTTCTCTGCAGAGCCTCTCAGCGATGTTACCCATCCTACCATCAGCCCTGTACAGTACCCAGCAGAACCTAATAGATAACAGACCTCTACTCTGTTACCCATCCTACCATGCCTCTCTACTCTGTTACCCATCCTACCATGCTTCTCTCTACTCTGTTACCCATCCTACCATGCCTCTCTACTCTGTTACCCATCCTACCATGCCTCTCTCTACTCTGTTACCCATCCTACCATGCCTCTCTCTACTCTGTTACCCATCCTACCATGCCTCTCTCTACTCTGTTACCCATCCTACCATGCCTCTCTCTACTCTGTTACCCATCCTACCATGCCTCTCTACTCTGTTACCCATCCTACCATGCCTCTCTCTACTCTGTTACCCATCCTACCATGCCTCTCTACTCTGTTACCCATCCTACCATGCCTCTCTCTACTCTGTTACCCATCCTACCATGCCTCTCTCTACTCTGTTACCCATCCTACCATGCTTCTCTCTACTCTGTCACCCATCCTACCATGCCTCTCTACTCTGTCACCCATCCTACCATGCCTCTCTCTACTCTGTTACCCATCCTACCATGCCCCTCTCTACTCTGTCACCCATCCTACCATGCCTCTCTCTACTCTGTTACCCATCCTACCATGCCTCTCTCTACTCTGTCACCCATCCTACCATGCCTCTCTCTACTCTGTTACCCATCCTACCATGCTTCTCTCTACTCTGTCACCCATCCTACCATGCCTCTCTCTACTCTGTAACTCTGTGGGCACTGAAGTATAGAAGTCAGTGAGTGCAGACCCCCCATTCTGGAAGAAAAACCATCTAGCTAGAAGAGATTAGACCCTCTCTGTCTCTGTCTCTCTGACTGAAGATTATTTTGGGCTATAAGGCAATTGAATGGTTCAGAGGTGCCATTAATCTCTATACAGCACCACGCATCTCATTTGCAGACGTCTCCATACGCTGAGAGGCTATGCCTCCTTTCTCACAAATAGTGTGACTCACTGATCGGTAGCAAAATTGCTTTTTTTCTATCAGTTCAGGGTCTAAAAATACATAATTTAGCGGGAACCCCTTTTTGACAGTAAATTAAGCCCTGATTCAAGTGTGGAGTTTCTTAGTGAACTTAGGAAATATCAGCAAAAATGCAATACAGTGGAAAATCAGTTAGTAGTGGAAGCATATTTCCTTGTCAGCCTTCATTAGTGTTCTGGAACATACAGGGATTCTAATGCTAACGTTTCATTACGTTCCGGGTTTTAAAAATAATCTCTACTGTAATCATCCACAGTGTCAACCCGTATCTTCAAACCCAGGGTTCACAGAAAATACACAGAAAATAAGTTAGCCCGGGTCTTTATCTTTAGGCTGATTCATTGAAAGATTAAAGTTAACAACAACTCCAGAAGACAGGCTGGATAATGCTTTAGTCCAAGGGTTCCCAAACCTTTTCACTCAGGTTCCCCTAGCAGCGTTGGAGAACATCCTGCACCATGTCTGTATCAACGACTGTA